>NW_017305672.1:1524442-1551012 GCF_001594115.1 Trachymyrmex septentrionalis
AGGCGGTCATTTGTTGGATATTATATTCAAAACATGATGGAAATAAAATAGAAAGGAATAAATAAAGTTTGTGTAAAAAAAAATATAAAAAAACTTGCCCACATCAAAATTTATTCAACTTTCAGATGCTATCGCAACAGATGGCGCACCCTGTATATATATATATACAGAGACTCTCTGACTATAAACTGTTACATTTCAGTTTTTCGTTCTCTCTTTCAATCTCCTCCCTTTCTCAAAGGTATCGCATGCGCAAAACGAGAGAGAACGCCTGCACCAATGTGAAGACATATTTACACTTACATATACACACTCTCTCAGTTATACTTCATGCCGTATATTCATGTAACATACATACTCTGCGACCAGATGGCGCGCTCTCGCAACACGATACTGAATCTCCCACCGAGATACTCCTTCGAGAACATTTTCATTCTTTCTAGAGCCGTCCTGTACACGACAGTTACTTTATGACTTCGCGATACGATATTGTATTTGCTATTTAATAAAGTTACTTGTTACATCCAGTGCAATCCATTTCCTACATTCATTGTATGCAGCAATCCACTACACCAAGTGTGTGCAACCTTTTCTAAATGAGAGCTACCCCACTCCCAAAATTTTTGACAATGTTCAATCTAGAGATACAGTAAGTCAAGTAAGAGCGTGGTCGGCCTTACTCAAAGCTAATAAAAGATATCGCCCTAAATCTATCATGAATCCATAGAGGGCACCTTTGTCCTTGACTATGCACTATCAAGGAAAATTCAGTTGTCATTGAACTTTCTTAAGAGAATCACATTAAGCGCCATGAGTATCAAATACGCATCACGCTATAAAGCGTGTTCCTCACGTTGTGTTTCTCTGCACTCACCCGAAAGGTCCAAAAATGTCACAATTAGCGGCTGCTAAATATATGAAAAAGTCGAAATCATACAGAAGTGAGTGCAGCGATATGTGACAAAAAATGTCGATGATTTACTGGAACGTGGCTCGATATGCAAAGTGGACAAAAACAATAAAAAAATAGTGAATCTGTTTTCGCGGAATCCTGACTTAACACTGCGTCAAGAACAAGCAAAATTGAAGCAGAAAGGTTTAGATATATCGTATGAAACTATTCAAACCTATCTCAAGGCTAATAACATGAACTCGACCACGCTCTTACGTGACTTACTATGTCTATGGGTAAGACTGGTGAGAGTCATATCTTATCAAGGTCAATGTCCTAAATAACCTCCAGAACATTTTAATCGACAATTGTTTATTAAAAAGTTATTATCAAATTGATCATAAAACTGAATTATGATTAATAAGAGATAAGATCCGACCGTCAAAATGTACAATATACATATAGTAGAGAGCGCCAATGATCAGTCAAAGTTAGATGTTATGAATACAATATAGATTCTTAATTTAAATTTAATTATCTCAGATATGATTGTGCGCCGAAACATTCGGACATTAACCACAATCAATCTGAGACGCTAATAATATAAATATGATGAGAAACCGAAACATTCAGACATTCCTATAAATGAAATAATCTCTTCTAAATTAATTATGATTATCAAATAAATTATAATTATCAAATTAAATATTGATTATAAAATTTTTTACTATTTTTCTCGTGTTTCTTACTAAAAATACTTTCAAAAATAACTTTTGAGGGGTCACAGTTATCGTAATCGTCCCAATAAACAAGTTTTTCAAAATCCATTTTGTCATATCTACCGCATAATTATTTCTTATGAGGCCATTAACTTAGTTAGAGCACTGGGTTACATACACCCGAGCTGTATATAATAGCGCTAAGCATTTAGCGCTAAAAGATTAGAGTTAAAGGATGCCTATTGTTATTTACATTGCACCAGAAAAAATATTTTTAAGATGACCAGTTATGTGTCTGTTATTGTGCCTGAGCCTGTTTCTTGTAATTTTTTATTTATCTGGACAAATTAAATAACTGTTATTTCTTAGAGCAAACATCTAGAATTGATAATAAAATTAAATGGTTACCATGTTAAATGGTTAAATGGTAATCCAAACAAATTATTTACAAATCTTTAATTAGATACGTGTCTTACAGATACTCTATATCTAACAATAATTCGTAAAATTTTAACATTAACAATTTGGATCCTACAGATTTTAGTATTTCTACTCAATCTGAGAATGTTTTAATTAATAAACCGTCAATTTCTAACATTAATACTTTGGCTTTTACAGATAATAGTCAGTCTATTTATTTCAGGAATGATTTAAATAATTACGCGTCAAATTTTAACTCCAATAAAGCTTCCATAGCTCTTAATCATACTATTCAATTTGAGAATGTTTATATTTCTCCTAATATGTTCAATAAAACATCTCCTCATGAAAATTGATTTATTAATCTGAGTGATATTGCTATTCCAAGGAAGATTCAACTACTTTTACAGCTAGGAGAGAGCTTTGGTTTATTAGTAAATATAATATTGATAAGATTATAATAGAGTTCCATAAAAAGTGTGGAGAATAATATATTTGATCATCCTAATAACATTGTAAATTTTATCAGAAACAATACGATTTCTATTTTCAATAAATTTTCTAATAATTTTCCCTTGTCTCGCCGTAATGACAAACAATTATTTAGTTGGTTGGAACATTACTAATCAGTTTATAAAAGATCATAATGATTTATTTATTACATAAACTGACAAGGATAACATCATAGTTGTTTTGGACAGGGCGGATTACATTAGTGAAATGGAGACTATCCTCTCTGACAGGGATACTTACCATAGAGTATTGCCAGGGATCCTGCGAGAAAGATGACTAATAATCTTCGTTGCCTCCTTGTCAGATGGAAAAATAAAAGCTTTATAGATAAGTCCACCCCTTTTTTGGTTGGTACCCCTATGGGTTCACCTCTATCTCCTATTATCTCCGAAATTGTGATGCAGGATTTAGAAACTTTAGCAATTAAGAGATTACCTACATAACTATTATTTTATTTTCGGTATGTAGACGATTAGAGATGTAAAAAAAACGGTATTTTTGACTTCGGAGAAAAATATCAAGTAAATGACTCATGGTACTCAGATGGTAATACACCCAGAGCTTACGGCTTATAAAGTCCATAAACCAGGTAATCCGTAAGAGTTATTGTTTCTTCTATTAACAGTCCTCTATATTATTTATCTTTATTTTTGCATAATATTATTCCTAATAATAGCATTCCTGAGGCATCTAGTCAAGTGAAAAATAGCTTTCATTTTGTTAACAAATTAAATGATATATTTTTTTAGTCTGACTATGTTATGGCTTCCTTAGACGTTATTTCCCTTTTTACTAATGTTACCAATAAAATTGGCAGCTAAGAGCATTAGTAAAAGATGGGTTCATATTTCTTGTAAAACCACTATATCATTAGAAGAATTTTTAATTTCCATAAACTTAGTTTTAAACTCCACTTATTTTTCTTTTAATAGTAAATTTTACAAACAGATTTTTGGTACCCCTATGGGTTCACCTCTATCTCCTATTATCTCCGAAATTGTGATGCAGGATTTAGAAACTTTAGCAATTAAGAGATTACCTACATAACTATTATTTTATTTTCGGTATGTAGACGATTAGAGATGTAAAAAAAACGGTATTTTTGACTTCGGAGAAAAATATCAAGTAAAACTGGTTTTTTATTGTAAAAAACGGTTTTTTGAATCAAATTATATAAAATTTATGAAAACCGTATAGAATTCATGTTAAATATGCAGAAGAAGGAATAGAATTCATTTTTCTTCGATTATTTCGATACTTTTTAATACTTTTGTCTTTATAATTTTATATTGAAGCGGAAATATATTGTATTATTGGCTGTTGAAATTCTTGATGAATAGGTTAATAAGTCTTTGCGTTGCTTGCACTCTTTGCATTCAGCATCTGTGCTTTCTCTTTTTTCAATGCCTGAATCTATTTTTCTACTAATCATATCACTTTAAGTGCAAAAATTTTGGGAAATTTCAAGCAATGCGATCAGACCTAAATAATCTAGGGGTATGAATCTTGATTTTGAGAATTGAGAACTAGAGTGGGTATAAAGAGAGTGACGCCAATTAGCCGGAAGTCGCCATTTTGTATCCTATATCTGGGATATCTATTTGACGCAATTCCTCATCTTAACCTCTTCTTTCTTTAACGTTGTCTTCTTTCTAACTAACAGTAAGGATACTTGATGGCGGAGCCAATCAGTATTAGCACATGCATTTTGGCGCCACTTTCTTTATACCCACTTTATTAAGAACAAGTCTGCGGCGCTATCTGCGGTATCTTGCCGGAGATATAATAGTCTTATCTCTTATCATACATCTTCGAGATCTTGGAGAGATCAGGGGAGTAATCCGAGCAATAATTTCTCTATGGTTTTGTTATCGTTTTCAGTTAAAAATTTACATAATAAGTAGTATTTTGGCTCAATTTTTCTCTGGTTTATAATAATCAATATATTAGAAAGAAATATTTTATCCCAAAATTCGATAAGATTTTGCTTAAAAACACGTCAATGCTGTTTTTTAGATTGAGAGGATAACCTCGTTTTGACTTTTTTCAGCAGTCTAGATAAGAATAAGGCCCATCGATCGTAACTTGTAGTCTCATTTTAAGATTACTAAAGAGCGATCAGAGGATAAGAAACGTATTACCTGTTGTAAGTACCTTTGTTGCAAAAGTACCTGGTCTTTTTATAATGCAACTAAAATGAGAATACACTTACTAAAGAGTTGTAAACATATATAATATGAATTAAAGAGAGAATATCAGCTCCTGTTGAGAATAAGACAGTAAATGAAATTATTTTGGAAGAGGAGAAAGACAATATAGATGCTAATGATCTATCTACCATCTCTGAATTCGTCACCTCATTCGTCTGTCTCTGCCGTCTCTAAATCTCATTTGTCTATTTCTGTCGTCTCTGAGCCTCATTCATCTTCGTCTGTGTCTCAAATGTCCCATGAGATTATACCAAAGAAAGCTCAGAAAAGAAAAAGAGATCAGAGCTCTCTATATATGTTTGCTGACAAGATAACCTTAAGTGAGCAAGAAAAGATGAAATATTTGTAAAAGCTATTATTTCTGGTGGAGTTCCTTTTTCTATTTTAGAAAATAAACATTGGTTTACATTTTTCAAAGCATTGAGGCCAGCCTATCAACCTCTATCACGGTATATAGTCGCAGGATCACTTATTGCAGAATATCATCTCGCATTATATCTAAACGTAATTATAAAATTAAGAACTCAAAATTTTTTACTCTATGCACTGATGGCTGGACTAACACAAGAGAAGAAGGAATAATAAATTTTATTATTTATATTTCTAAACCTTTTTATAAAACAATTCAGCACAGAAAAAAACGAAAAACAGCACCATTTATATATGGAGAAATCACAAGATATTAATTGAAAAAGTTTATAGCACTTGTCACAGACAACACTGCTAATATGAAGGCTGCGTGGAAACTGGTGCATGAAATTTATTTTCACATTACCTTTTGGCTGTGCTGCTCATGGTCTGAATCTTCTAATTTATGATATTACAAGACTGGATTTTTTAAAAGATCTTATCAAAACACTGAAAAAAATTATTAAATATGTGAAAAATTCCCATGTTAATTTAGCAGTATTTACTCAGAAACTCTATGGAAATAAAGAAGCTATGACCTTAAAGCTTCCATGTAAGACAAGATGGTTTGGTGCTTACATTATGTGTGAAAGTGTATTGAAAAATAAGAAAGCACTTCACAGTCTATTGTCATTGATGAAGCTGTGAAACCAAGTAGAGATAAAAGAAGCTGTTTTGGATGAAGATATTTGGCCGCAGATTGAAGTTCTATGTAATCTGCTAAAACCTATAGCAACATCAATTTCTATTTTAGAATCTGACTCTACTACTTTAGCAGAAGTCCCACTGTTTTTAGCAATCATTAGAAAGAGAATAAATGACGTTCTTAATAAATGGTTGCTGGGTCGTTCACACCTGCAAATGTAAAATACATTGAGACAATTATAATCAACCGTATTAAATTTATTTGTCAACCTATTCACATGATTGCAAACTTGCTTCATCCATGTATAAAGGTTCAATTCTTAACAAAAGCTATGAAATTAAAGCTATAGAGTTTATTGCAAAACAGTATGAGTACTTCCAACTTGAAACTGTCAGGTGCTTTCAAATTTAGCAGAATTCCGTTCTAAATAGATGCATTGACTCGAAAAATTTAATAAGTATGGCAAACAAGTGTACATATGGACAGCCGTACAATACTGTAAACCTGCAATTTAATGGAAAGAACTATGCAGTACTGAAAACTTAACATCAATAGCAACAAGTTTATTTAACACTCCTCCAACAACAGCTTCGTGTGAGCGAGCTTGGTCAATTTATAAATGTATTCATATTAAGAAGAAAAACCGCTTGCTGAATGAGAGGGTAAACAAACTTGTAATTGTATAAAAAATGGAACTCTCAAATATATTTAATACAAAAGATATTAAACCCAAGGACAGTAAGAAATTGAATATTAAAGATTTTCTTGTTGAAAATGAGATTTTTCCGCCTTTATCTGATTTCTGTGACAATGAAGTTATCTGTTAAATCATCTGAGTCTGATAACTCTGACGAGTATCAATCAATTTTAGATTTAGAAAATTTGTAATATCTGTGTTCTATACTATTAATAGTATAGAACACAGAAAATGCTAATATTATTTTTAAATTGAAAGGCATAGAGATATACTCTATGCAATTCCTATAAATGAATAAAAATGTATTCAGAATTGAAAAGGATTTATTTTAACATTCATAAATCCATATTTCTGAAAATATGAATCCATTTTAATCCATTTCAATCCATTCTCATTTGCTAACTCTAAGGGCTGTGTAAGCTGTATTATAAGTTAAAAAATTGTGATAATTGCCAAAGATGTCTTGTTAATTAAAAATAAAGAAATAAAAGAATTTTTATGTCTCTTATTATACTTTCTATATTTATTCTTGAATTTTCCTAGTGATTGCATAACATAAAAGATATGTATTTGTTCGGTTTATACAACGTAAACTTTGAATTTAGTTTTTCTTTCTTACCATCAATACTTTTAAGTATACATTATCGGTTATAATTATTTAGAGTAATTCTAACCCGACTATATTAGTCAAGCTGACATCTTTAATAAAAAGATTGATTATATCAGAAATAGTGCAGTACAAAATTTAAAACTTGATTTTTTAAACTCTATTGCACTCTTTCTAATAATTGAATTCAATAAAATTAAAATAATAATAAATACACAAATTTCATCAGCGTAGAGAAGCCGAGTTTTAGATGTGGCAACGTTGCACGTTTACTCTCGTTCAACGGTCCCGCAACTTACTAGAAGGTAAATATTTGTTATAATATTCAATAATAAGCATGGACGAACAGTGTACTATATATTCTATTACATACTATTTGAAAGAAATTATGCGATATTATAATCTATACACAACCGCTAATATTTGAAGAGCAACGCTGCCATGTCTACAAGCTCGAATATAAAGCGTCGAAAAATAGCCAAATTACATTTTTTTATTCAATCGCATTTCAATACCATACGACGGGGGGATCCCCGTATAAGCAATAATACTTGTAGGTAATAATACATATACCATCTGATCAAATTTGACCCGGACTGGTTAAAAAAAACAACAATTTTATGTATTTTAATACAAATCTTTATGATCGCCTTTAAAATAGCCTCCTTCTGAGCCAATACAAGCATGCCAACGATTAATCCAATTTTTCATACACTTCTTATAGGCCTCGGCCGGGATGGCCTTTAGTTCCTTCAGCGAATTTCTTTTTATGGCCTCAATCGATTCATGGCGCGTTCCCCGGAGCGGATATTTGAGTTTCGGAAACAGAAAAAAGTCACAGGGAGCCAAATCTGGCGAATACGGTGGCTGAGCGATGACTTTTATTTCGTGTTTGGCCAAAAATTTAGTCACAATCAGGCTGGAATGTGACGGCGCATTATCGAGTCTGGCGGCGATGCGCTTCATACCCAAAACATTAACCAAAATGTGTTGAGTCGATCCATAAGAGATGTTGAGAGCTTCTGCTATCTCTCTAATGCCAACACGACGATTTTCAAGCACAATTTCCTTCACTTTTTCCATGTTATCGTCGTTAACAGAGGTGGATGGACGACTCGCATGAGACAAGTTTTCTACGACCTCACGACCCTCACTGAATGCTTTATGCCACTCAAATACTTGCGTTCGCGATAGAGTAGACTCCCCAAAACACTTCTGCAACATTTTCAATGATTCCGTAGCCGTAATTCCATTGGAAACACAAAATTTCAAGCAAACTCGTTGTTCAATTTTTTTTCCATAGTAAAAATCGCCAGAGAAACTTTTTGCGTCGTAAACAAATGGCTGCCAAACACACACTAACTGACGTATCCCGCTCAAATTTCACACGAATGTCAGAGAAGGTTGTACCAATCTAGAAAAAAAAAATTTTTACCGATTCAATTTACGCGCGCGGTTTAAATGGACCAGTCCGGGTCAAATTTGATCAAATGGTAGGCAAAAGTAACTCCGTTTCTAAAATTTTTATTTGTGTGCAAAAATGCATGTAGGCAATAATTTTTGTATGTAAACGAACTATCGGCAAAAGTAATGTAGACAAACGATACTTGTAGGCAATCGATTTGTAGGCAAAAGCAATCATCTCCCATACGACAGCATTACCTTTGCGGCATACAATTAAGCAGATGGTAAATTAACTTTTCTCAAATTTTAAGAATCGATCTGTCTTGTACATTAGCTTTCGATGTATAGATGTGCAAATGCATCTCGGCCGCCATAAGCGCAATGTTAAACATCGAGTGAAAAGGTAATTTTCTGACCGATTATACTCAATAACTACACGATAAATCTATCCCAAACTTCATACAGATATTTATTAATACTTAAATTAGTTTTATATAAATTTTAAAGATATTTTGTTTTTTCATCATATTTGGACAAACCATCTTAGACGATATTTTATATTTAAAAGCTAAATAAATAATTTTATTAATACAGATAATACTTTACGAGCATAATAGACTATTTTGTTGCATATTGGTTATAATTGTACTTTATATTTTAATTACTTTGTATTTCATATTTTAATTATTTTAAGGCAACATCCCAATATAATATTCATCACGAGATCCGAGGAACGTTGTCTCATTAATTTAAGTTTAGAATATGTATAATTACAATTACAGTATACAACAAAAACAGTGTCAATTAGTCGACTAAAGTATTATTTTTATTAATGGCAGTATGGAACACTTAATAACTTTTAAAATTGAAATACAGTATGAATACTATAAACTATCATTCAAATAATAGTGGAAGATAAGGTATATTTATGGCAATCGACATTATAAATATACTTTAAATCATTATATTTTAACTTTTATAACTATAATATTTTTACACAAAAATCTTACGGATAAATACAAAAACTAAATTCTGGAATAATAGTACAACAACGTCGAAATCGTGGAATACTAAAAAAAAATATTCAAGTAAAAAACTGTCAAAGCCGAAAGAAAAAAATCATTAATTTCTGAGTTTTTTATCCTAAAATTCTATTGTAATATTTTTCCGTCGTTTACATCTCTATGACGACATCATTTTAGCAGCTCCAGATGATACTTTAAATGACATAAAAAACATTTTTAATTCGTTTCCAAGACTTCAATTCACTATGGAGATAAGTGAGGATAAAAAGTTAAATTTCTTGAACACGACTATTATTATAACTATTAATAACAGAATTATTTTCGATAAATACCAATAAGCCAATTTTCTCGGACAGATTCCTCAGTTTTTACTCTGATCCGACTTGTCATATTTGGGTGTTATCATCGGTGCAGTTGATAAAATCAATACTTTTATCCCATCCACAATTCACCATAAAAATATGACTGAGACTATTAATATTTTTTTAGATAACAGTTATCCTTTGAATTTTATTTTTCGACTATACAAAAAAGATTGAATTTCCACATTCATAATACTAATAATATAGACGTTAATTTACGTAAAAAAATGAAGGCCACACAGAAGTTTTTCACTATACCTTATGCCAAACGAGTTTCTGATAGTTTTTTATCCATAGCCCTCAAACTGAGGTGTAAATTACCTTATTCTATTCCGTACACTTTAAAAAATTACATTAAGAGAGATAAAGACAAACTTGACTCTCTCTCCCATCAGGGCGTAGTTTATAAAATATCATATAGAAATTGCGAAGTTAGTTATGTAGGCCAAACGAAAAGGAGACTAAACTACAAGAACATATGTCAGACATAAGAAAAAATCGGAATCTCCCTCTGTCATTACGGACCATAGAACAATTTGCAACTATAATTTCAATTGGAATAATGTCAGAATTTTTGATAGTGAACCATCATATGATAAATGCTTAATTTCGGAAATAGTTCACATTAAGAGACAAAAACAGGGCTTAAACAGGCACAATAATACGGAATTATTACCTGATTCCTATATACCATATCTTTCTATCATACAATCTCTTTCCCCCTCCTAGTTCCTTTTTTTCCCCTTCCTCTCCTTAGTTCGTTTCCTACAGATCGTCATTTTCATTACTCGCTGACAATAAAGACTGGTCTTTATCGCAATACTGCTTCAGCTATGTTTAATTATATTACAATTTATTTTTTTGATATACTTTTATCTTATGACACTACAATTTCATTATTAGACCACCATAGATTACGAATTTAAGATACCTTTTCTCTTTTACGAATAACTATACGTTTACATCTTATATATTTTATTTTTATTGTATACAGGTTTATATTAACGTTATTACTGTTATACGTTTTAAATTTTACATATTTTACTTTTATTGTTTTCAGATTTATTTTACCGTTATTTATCCTCTATAGATGTATATTTATTGAATTCTATTTTACTTATATTATCGATTAAGATTTATATATATTTATGCTCTATATGTGCTCGTATATGTATTTTTTTTAAATTCCGTTACTTATATTACTGGATTTTACACTTTATACATATTATTTTATACAATTCACTATATTTTACGAATTTTCAATCTTTATTTCTTGATAATTTCAATCTTAATATTATTCACTATTTTTGCTGATAACTACATTTATTGTACATTTCAAAAATTTACACAATTCACTTTTATATTTATAGAATTCAGTCTAACCTTTTATTACAAGGATTTATTAATTATTGGCAGACGTAATGGCATTATCAGCAATATTTTTATACTCTACGGCATTATCAATGATGTACTTATACTCAGCGATAATTTTTGAAATTAAATCATGGCGCAAATCCAGGATCTATCTTTTGTTTAACTACACGTACTCAGCAATAATTTTAGAAATATAGTAAGGGCCTAAATATTCGAATTTCTACTTTTCGATCATCGTTTCTCGTCATCGAATTTTTACAAGTAGTCGTCCTTGTTTAACTTATTTTGTAATTAACTATTTTATATTATATATTATTCTTATAACTTTGAAAATGACCCGATCGGAGTCGAAACGTCAAGTTTAATGTAAGCATATTTTTATTTTTATTTTTACTTTTATTAATATAAATGTTTGTTTTTATTACGTACATTACATTTTGTTACTCTTTTGCTCGTAGCTTAACATAATTCTTTTATTTCCTTCTTAACATAATTTATTTTATTTTTATTTTTTATTTATTAGAGTATCGAATTCCATATAACAAAAAATGTTTTTTTTTTAAATAATCGAAATAACAATTTTGTTTTTCTCAAAATATGTTCGATTACGTTTAAAATCCCGCTAAAATCTCTCTAACAGTTTTCCTCTCGGAACTACGAATTTTCAAAAAAACCATGTTTTTCAAAAATTAAAATATTTTCTGTTTTTTTCCCAAAATTCGAATATTTTCAATTTTTCAAGGAACTGGAAAGGTTACGAGCAGTAGGAGTCAATCGCAGAAGACGTCGCGCAAATACAATAATATATCTATAAAGTATGAAACTTCTTTATTCACTAAAACGCGCTTATATGTTTTGGCTCACTTTTGAGCCCTCCTCAGAGACAACACAAATTAACATAAATAAACTGTGAATAAAAATTATTCTATCATGATGAGCTTCCCTACCTCGAGAATTTAAACGCCAAAAACAGTAAAAAAAAAAAAAGAAAAAAGAAAAATGAACGAAAAAAAGAAAATAATGGAAATATCGAAATGGAGAATATGAAAAACTCATTTATCAGAAACCTTAAAATTATAATTAATTAAAAGTAAAAATATTCAAAGGTAGCCAAACAAATACAAAATATAAATAGTAAAGAGCATACAGCCACAACAATAGATGTAAAAATGAGTCATATATTTAAAAAATTTCATAAAAAATGAATAAGTAGACGTTTCGGTCAAGATTTGACCATCATCAGTACATAAAAGATGACAATTAATAAAATATTACAAACAAGAAAATTCGCAGTAATCGGACGATGTTACAATAAAATAAAATTATTGAAAAGAATAGTAGTCGGAAGATGTGTTATAATTAAATAAGATTATTGAAAAAAATACATAAAATTACAAGCGAAAAGTTTACAAAATTAAAACAAAGTGAAATAGTGTTTTTCTCTTCGCTTGTTGTAAAGATTGAACAGCTTGAAAATAAGTCAAGATAGATGAGAGAAATGTTAATATTATGATACAAAGCTCTGTTACAATTCCTGCTATCTCAAAGAGCGAAGTGCAAAATTCGTGTAAAAATACGAAATTTCCCAGTTCTATTAAAGAATAAAAAAAAAAAGAATGGATTTAAAAATTTTTTTAAATTAATTATACCGTCTACTAGAAACGTCTAATTAGAAACGTATATTTATTCATTTTTTGTGAAATTTTTTAAATATATGACTCATTTTTACATCTATTTTGTGGCTGTATGCTCTTTACTATTTATATTTTATAATTAATTATCCAGAAAATAAGAACGCTCACCCTGATTACAAATCACAAATCAAAATCACAAACTATATATATCGCAAACATTACTATGAATTATTCAAAAACCGGTTCTCGATATTTTGGCCAGTCAGTATTAGACACAGTGAGTCACTTTTAGTTTTAGCTAGTATTATTGAAGCTTACAAAAAAGCTTGAAAAATTTTCCATTTTATTATATGCAGGCTGTAAATATGCGTTTACCTCAATATTTTTCTTTTTTCAATTTATTTATTCTGTTTTTGGATCGAAAACAGTTAAATTACTAAAGTCGTGGATTAATCACTATTTGTTTAACTAAAAGTCTTTTATGCTAGATTCATCAGGTACTGTATTGCAAACAATGTTATCCGACCTCACTTGCATCGGCTATATAGGTTTAAATTGGAATTTTTTGGAAACAATTCAGTTAAAAAATTTGAATATATTAAACATCAATGTGTTGTAAATATCTTTAAGTTAAAATTGAATGATACTTATAGAAAAATAGATTCCATTTGGATACTTTTCCGATTTGCACGTACTATTTCCCCTTCCTATCCATATTTGCAACTCCTTTTTTGATAAAACGGGCATCTTCATACCTTTTCTTCTTGTGCAAAAAGAGTAGAATTGATTCGAAGTATAGCTGGCTGTTGTTAAAGCGGAAGGAAGAATTACTAAATAATATTAGGTGTAGTAAAAAGTTATCGCGTATTTTTTAGCTCAAAGTTGTATATACAATATCTTCGTCAATAATGAATGAAATTCAAATTTAAAAAAAGGGTTTTAAAGCTTGAAATCTCTACTTTTAAAAGCTTATCACATTTTTTAAGTTTATATGAGTTTGATAATTTTTACATAAAAATTTTTACAAAAACTGAAGCTGAAAAAGACGAAAAATTTTCTTTTCACTTTGTGGATTTGTAACGTGTCCAAAACGAATTTGAGAAAATTTTCGATTACCTATCGTAAAAGCTTGATACATTCCCTACAAAATCGTTTTTTTTTTTTATATTCCTACGACTTTTGATTACTGAGTTATCGCGGATTAAATAAAAGAATTATTTTGACTTTAATTGCTCATAACTCCATTAAAAATTGTCGTATCGTATAATTTAAAAAAGAGATTTTTAAAGCTGAAACTTTACTCTATCAAGATATATTTATATTGTTGGTAAGAAAGTAATTGCGGTTTTTACTGATAGATGTCTTTTAAAAATACGCGATGACTTTTTACTACACCTAATAATATTAAAAATATCAGGCCTATTCAGTATTATCAGAAGAAAATGTCCGCTGTTGACATTGATGGCAGGGATAAAATGTTGGAGTGTTAATGTTAAGTTGTCATTGTATCCTAACGTACAGAATCCAAATGTTGAGACAGTTAGAAAAATGCAGATTAATTTTCAGTCCTTTTTTCCACTGATTCCTTCTCCTTCATTTAGGAATGGCTGGTTCGTGAATCTATCAACCGTCCATACCTCCTAACAATACAGAACTTTTTACAATTGGGAGATAACTTTGCCTTACCTTTAAACAATAGATTGGATTTAACGGTTGATCTTATTAAGTGTATTGAAAGTAATATTTACAAATTGCCTATTGATGAGCGGATCTCGATCTCAAACTACTCATTTCTTGTACTAAATAGCTTAGCTTTGTTACCTATATTCGGGAACATACTACCCCTACATATTACGCCTCTACGGAGGTAGATAGGAGTTTGTCACAGCTAGTGAAAGACACTAGGATTTTTTTTAAGGGATATGAATAATAGGATTATTTTTATTCGTGCAGATAAGAGGAATGTGACGGTAGTATTGGATAGACAGATGTACATTTCCAGGGTAAATGAGATGCTTCAGGATGTAAATACTTATTAGATAGTTGAAAGGGATCGGACGAAAAGGATGATAACGGGCTTACGCTTTATTAGTTAGTTGGAAAGAAAAAAAGTATATAGTTAATTCCACAGAAGTTTGTTAAGTAATGATGGGATATTTCCGAGAGCTTACGCTCTTCCGAAGATACATAAGCAGGACTGTCCCTTTCGTATAATAGTTTCTTCGATAAATAGCCCTTTATATTCGTTAGCAGTGTTTCTTCATAATATTATCATAAAAACAATTCCTAAGGCAGATAGTCATATTGAAAATAGTTTTAAACTTGTTAAGGAACTTGATGGTAGACTGATGAATTTCAGTTAATGTCACTAGATGTTGTGAACTTCTTTACTAACGTCCCCATTGACTATGCAATGAGTCTTGGTTAGTTTGATTTGTAATACGGATTCCATTTTTCAATTTCCACGTCTATTCATTCTTCTTTGTGATCCTTTGATATACCAATTAAAAAAAAATTGTTCAAGTTCTGTGCATTACATATAAAGATATATGCAATTGAAAACATCGTAGTAAAGATGGAATCACACAATGCTCAATTTCTTGAATAATAGCATGCATACAATCATGCCTGATGTATGCTAGAATTCGTTCATGCATTAAGCGCTGCATGCTGCATATACATGATTTTTATATATATTATGGATTACTTCATAGCTTATTCCCTTGCAATCAAAAGAAATAATTGCTAATTTCATAGTTATTTATCAAACATCAAACTGTATACATCAAAGCAAGCATAGCAGCATGCATGTATGCTTATCATTCAAGAAATTAAGCATCGTGTGATTTCATCTTAACACAAACCTATGTGCTCCAAAATCTCGAATAAGATATAGTGCGCTAATTGAGGATTAAAGAAATTTTATTTATAAGAATCTAATAGAAACCGAGAAATAGTTGATAAATTAAATTCCGCCTTCGCAACTAGATAAAGCTAGATAAAAAGATTTTAAAATAAAGTAAAAACGATATAATTAAATGAGTTACTGTAGATAAAAGTGATTTGGAAAAGTGCAGGTGACTTGGGACAGAATGTACATTTATTACATTCAGCCGTTGTCTCCCTCTATAATTCACTAGAAGAAGCTTAAAAAATTATCATTTTCTTCCTTATCGATTAATGTATTTAAATTATTACGATAGCCTTTAATCACTTTAACAATAGTAATAAAAAAATCAGAAAGACGACAAGGCAAATTGAGCAATTGTTGAATAAGACAACTTTAACTTACTGAAACTCAGATAATAATTTTTTTAATTAATCTTATTACATTTACCATAAAGTGGCATATTTTGTGAATATAAAGCGAATTTAAAACTCTATGATTGTAAACATAACCTATAATTATTGTTTTTATTAAAATATTTGTTTTTGTAGATGACTTGGAACAAAATTAATAAAAAAATGCCTACAACATATAAACGGAAGCCGGGCAAACGAGAAGATACAAAGACTTCGATGAGAAAACTCTTAATGACGCATTAGAGGATGTTGCTAAGGGACGCAAATCCTTACGTAAATCTCAGCTGCTGAAGCTTATGGCATTTCGAAGTCAACTTTATACCGCAAATTTAAAGATCTAAATTTTCATTCTCCAGGAGGTCAGACCGTATTAACAAAAGCCGACGAGAACCACATCATACACGAATTATTCACTGCAGTTAAATGGGACTTTCCACTTACTCCAACAGACTTAAAACATATAGTCGAGAAGTATCTCGACTATATTAGAATAAAAATATTTCATGGTCACTTTACCTGATCACTTTTGGTTACAAGAATTTATAAAACAACATAAAAATTATCCAAGTCTTTGTGTTAAGCGATCTCGCGCAATGATCTCTAGGAATATAATCAATGATTATTTTAATAATTTAGAAATGACTTTTGCTGGTATAAATCCAGGCAACTTAATCAACTTTGATGAAACCAACATGTGTGATGATCCAGGGTAAGAAATGGTAATTCATAAAGATATAAAACGTCCGGAAATAATTGATATAACAAAAAGTAGCATATCTATTATGTTTGCAATTGCTGGTGACGAACAGTTGTTAGCGCCCTATGTCGTTTATAAAGCTAAACACGTTTATAATGTATGGATAGAAGGAGGTCCAGAGAGAACTGCTTACAATTGCAGTTCCAGTGGTTGGTTTAATAGCTCCCTGTGAAGACTAGTTCACAAAAGTTGCACTAACATATTTACATAAATGAGAAAGAATCAAAGCAATAATTGGCGACAATCTTGGGAGTCACATATCTGTATCTGTGATAGAACAATGTGAGAGACACGACATATGTTTCATCTTACTGCCACCCAACAGTACGCACTTAACTCAGTCTTTAGATGTGTTATTCTTCCGTCCTCTGAAGAGAGCATAGAAATCTATAATACTTTATTTGATTGGAAAAATAAAAACCGAGGAAAGGTACCAAAGACACTTTTTCCTGCATTATTGAAAACAATTGTAGAGTTGATAAAAAATATAAAGCAAAATGCAATACCTGGCTTTAAAGCCTATAGGTTAATTCCCTATGATAGAAATCAAGTTTTAAAGAAATTATCAGAGGACAATAAAAATGTTTAGGCCAAAGCGTTTGAAGATTGCTTAAAACAAAGTGAAGTTCAGCGTAAGAAAAAAACAATGTGCCTCCAGGTCAGTCTATCATCATGGACATGTTTAAATAAACATTCAACACAATGAGACAAAACGTAGAAGGATTCTTGAATCGATAGAAAATAATTCAAATTACGGTATTTTAATTATAATAATAATAAAAATAAGAGAAAAATTTGCAATAAAAAAATCTAAAAAATTTATTTAAAATTTTTTGTTACTATAATATTAAGTATTACTATTAAGTTTATAATATTACAGTATTACAGTTTACATTTAATGTTTTTGTTACAGAAAAATTATTTATATTTAGAATTCAAACAAATGTGCAATTCAAATAACGATAAATCATTATTCTGATAGATTTATTATTTCCTTTTCCTTTTGGATATAGAATGGAACTTTCCTTAGTCACCTCATTGCTTAGTGCGTTCCAAAATTCCGCGAACACATTTAGATATCCATAAAATATATGCTGTTCCAAATTGCCTTCATGAAGGTAACTTGAGACACTTGACTTTGATTTAAAAAATAAAAGGATACAAAATATATTTTTTTTTTAAATAGGGGGACGATTATTTGGTTCAAAAAACTTATACATAAAGAGTCAAAATAATTGTGTTAAAACGCTAGAAGTTACAGTCGAAATATGGCAAAACTTATCCCAAGTCACCCTCATCTACGTTATGCATACAATAAAAATAAAATATGTATATATTTATAATATATATGAAAAATATATTACAAAAAATAATAAAGCGATGGATATAACAAAATGAAGAGCATTTTGAAAACTTATAAATAATGTATTTGTCAGTAACGTATTTGTTTTAAAATTCGTTTTTATACCCGTAAATTATAAAAAATGATTTATTAATTAACTACGCTGGAACTCAACAAATTATTAGGCTTAATAGATTCGGGATAAAATGCTTAACTTGTAGTGTATGCCAATTACAAATTGGATAAACCCTGTATATCTACTATACATCGCAAATAACATGATCAGTTGGTCTGCCTCTTAACTCTTGCAGACTTTTATCAGTTAACGCTTTTAATAAATTTCTTTTAATAAACAGATTCACATCTGTCCTAAATCATCCACGCAATTTATCAAAATAAAAACTCAGTATTATGAGCTAATTACTATTGAGCTTCTAAGTAGCTACTAGAAACTGCAAAATATAAAGGCAATTTAATAAATTCTCACCCATTCTATGCTGCTTCAGAGAGATTTTTCTTCCTTTTGATACGAGATACAATGGGCCACTGCTGTTGTCTTGTCCTATAGGGATACACATATTCATTTCATTTTTCTTTTCAATACATTATTTTCCTTTAAATCATTATCAGTATACTTATAATATTACTTATAATATATTATTACATACATAATAATTATTAGTATATCATATATTATGACCGATGTGGACCTGGCGCCCAACTTTAACAAAAATGAAAATGTAGTGTACATGTTCACATATACGGTCCTATAATATATTGTTTATTTACGTCGCCTAAATAGACATTGTTCCTTTATATGCTAATTATTGCAAAGAATATTACTAAAGCCTCGGTGGTCTAAAGGCTTAGGACGTTCGCCCGGAAAGCAAGAGATCCAGGTTCGACTTCCGGCCAAGGTAATATTTTTCGCAATAACAATTGATTACAGATTTTAATATGTCACTCAGCATTATTAACAGCGGGTGTACAAAGAACACCGTAGAATAAGACTGAAAATTCGAAAGGTTAAAGCATAATATTATCAAATAAGCATTATGCAATGAAAGTTTATGATATATAAATGATTATTGAGCATTTATTTTAAAAAATAAGTATTGCATTATGGTATATTATATTAGAAACATTGAAATACGAAAAAAAAGTTTTATTCACTTTCAGTCGTATTACAATTATTGTAAATAATAGTTGTCGTTGAATGTTTTTTGCAAGTAAAATAAAAACATTTGTTACATTTGAGAGTGGTGATTGTATTTTTGCACAATTTGCACTTCCCTCGCTTTTCACCGGCATTAAGCGATTTCTGTATACACAACACGGAAACCCAAACCTTTAAAAATTGATTCTATGTAAACAACGCACGCTAACAGAATGTGACATAAGCGAATCGACCCGAAAGACACTGAAGGAATACCTTGGGAAGCCGAGATCCAGACAATAAATTTTACCTGTTCTCCTCCATAAAACCGGCACCAGCTCATTTCCGTTCAAAACTGGGGATTTAAAATAGGTATTTCCATTCGATAGTGTGCACTCGATTTACTTATTATAATTTTTTGATAGAAACTATTACCTTGATTTTACTCTAAAAATGGAAATAAGAGGAACAACCACAAAAGGTCTTCATTTTGACAAATGTCAACGTTATGACCCCGTATAATTTAAAAAGTTATGACCATCATTTGGATATCTTAGATAATACTAATGCCGGAGGTACTGTAATCTTCAAGCCTTAAAACTCAAAAAGTACTTAATGAAAATGAACTTAATTATAGTGTTTTGAAAATTTTTGAGCAAGCTACAAGAATATGCAATAAAAAATTAGAGTTTCTGTTTAAAAAAATCGACGTGACTTTGACGTGACCTTGGCAATGCCACTCGAGGTCAAACTCATAGCACCAAAAAATAGATCTTTTGAAACCCTACAACTTTTGTCTGAACACTTTTTCGATTGAACCTTATCCTGCAAAGATAAAAGGGTAGGACAGGTGGTCTGAAACACCCGGTATATATTCGGATGTTAAATTCGGATTTGTTAAATTATATTTACTTTTATATTTATTTTATCTCTATATCACATTGACCTACACAAATTACATTAAATGTACTTCAAACTCCGACGTGGACACATGTCTAATAACTTTTGCAGAATTATATAATTTGTGCTGAAGATTTTTTAACAGAATGAAGGTGCATTTTCTCAATAAAACCGGTTTATTAACACATTTTACGTATAACATAATGCAGTTCCTCAATTTATATATATTCTTATATACAGAACTTAAAAATCATATAATTGATTAAGAAGAGTCGTTCACACAATGGGGGACGACTCGAGGTACGTGGAAACGCGCCTACATTTTATTTATAATAATAGTACTTAATTTATTGGTTATTATCCTGAAAATAGCTGAAACGAGCAGTCGAAACGTGGATTAATTTATGTATACATCAAGAATAAATAATTTTTTGTATAACGTACACAAATAATAATTGTATAATAGTTCTTATTTGCCCGGTTTATTGTAATATTATTTTTGAATATCAAGAGCCCTATAAAATTAATTTACTGTCGTTATAAATCGACGGTCGAGAGTGTCCCGCAATTATTGACAGAGCGCTTTTGTGTAGAGAGAATGGACTAAATTCAGTCAAAAAGTCCTCTACCATTTTGCAATTTTCGTAATGATTAACAAAATATGATTTTTATTTTTCAATTTTAACTTTTGAAGATGGCTAAATAAGCGCATTAGCCCGGTCTACTACTACCAAGTGTACATCTCTCTCTCCGCGGAGAGTTGGAATTGCCTGGTAAGCGCTCAATAAACGCTATGGCTCGAGTGACGCGCTTGCCAGGCAATTCCTACTCTCCGCAGTCCGCGCATAGAGGAGCGTACACTTGACACTAGTAGGTCGGGCAAATGCGCTTATTTAGCTATCTTTAAAAATTAATATATTGTTAGCCATTGCAAAAATTGCAAAATGGTAGAGGATTCTTATAGACTGAGTTTAGTTCGCTTTACCTACACAAGATTGCTTTGTCAATAATTGCGGGACACCCTGTATACAGGGTGGGCCAAAAGTTTAGACACCCAAATATCTCATAAACGATGCATTTAAAAAAAAAATATTTCTTACAAAAGTTGTAAGGCTTAAAAAGACATTCAACGATAGAAGTTATTTAACCTAGGATGGCGTTTTCAAGGTCAACATGAATATGTTTTAAATGGAAACCCTCACTTTTTCATTACATATTCTTGTAGTTTCTCGAGATTTCCAAAACACTATAATTAAGTTCATTTTCATTAAATATTTTGCGAGTTATAAGTTACAGTACCGTCGGCACTAGCATTACCCAAGATATCCGACCGACGGTTAAAACCTACCTCTTGAATATTATTCAAGATCATGTCCTGAATAACATTTGTTAAGATCAAGGTCATTGTTTCAAGGAGATTGTTTCTCTTATTTTCATTTTTGCACTAAAAATTCATTTTTATGTAAAAATGAAAATATAATAAGAGAAACAATCTCCAATAACCTTGATCTCAATAAATGTTATTCAGGACATGATCCTGAACAACATTCAAAAGGTTTTAGCCTGTCGGTTGGACATCTTGCTTAATGCTAATGTCGGCGGTACTGTAACTTTCAAGCCTTACAACTTGCAAAGTATTTAATAAAAATGAACTTAAATATAGTGTTTTGGAAATCTCGAGACAATCTACAAGAATATGTAATAAAAAAGGGGGAGTTCCATTTTAAAAATGTTTGGTCATGTTGACCTTAACCTGACCTTGACAACGCCATCTTAGAATCAAATAACTATTAGTTGAATGCGTCTTTTTAAGCCTTACAACTTTTGTAAAAAACATTTTTTTTCTAAGATGCATCATTTGTAAGATATTTGGGTGTATCCAGACTTTTGGCCCACCCTGCATACACTATCGCTCATGGAAGTTCGGACACCCGCATATATTTTATCGAATAATCATATAAAAAATTAAAACATTATAATATAATTGCATTATTAAAATATATTTTAGATCACTTTTACAAATACTAACAATTGCAAAAACTTATAAATTAGTTTTAATTTTGTATATCAAAAAAAATTGTCTTTATTTTGTGAAACATATATAGTATAATCGATAAACTTCAAAAATTCATAAACCCAACCAATCACACTAAACTGTTTTTTTTACAAGAAAAAATCCCAACTCGAAAATTCAAAAAATTATAAAACTTTAGTTATACATAGAAAATATTCTGACATGTAATAAACAATCTTTTGCAGTCCAAAATCATCCCTTAGCAGTAAAATCAAATTTTGAAGATTACCTATTTTTGGTTTTTAATTCATTATTCACCAACAACAGAACATAAAATAAAATTTTAAAGAAAAAATTAATTTCTCTTAAGGGGGAGATACTTGTTCTATTTTACCGATGAAGTGTAATTAATTTTCATTGGCTTATATCTATTAATTGCATTTACAAATTGAAAATGCTCTTCTTCACAATTAAATTAAAATTATCGATAAAAACACTGGATGTCAGCTGCAATTTAATACAAAAAACGAAAAAAAATTAAAAATTATAGTTTTATCATCAGCTTCTGCAATTGGCTCGTCACAATATGTGTTACATATAAGAGTTTCAGACTTTGCACGTTTAAAATAAGTAGCTAGCGCTCTACAGAAAATTTCAAAGAACAATACTATGCTTGTAGAAAAGAACTAGGAGACGTTTGCCTAGCTGCTCCCCCCCCCCCCATTTAACCAAATCTTAATGAAAAAATTATGTAATAATGTGCTATTTATCCGCTATTCATATCTGTTGCCGAGATCGCGATTCACACCAAGTCGATACATCGATATCAATCCTCAGCTGTACTCGATCCTTTTTGTACTGCTGCACATTACTTACTTCTGTACAACGTGTATCTAAGATCACACGCTTTTCACTAAACCATGCTTTTACCCACCAAGTTTGACTCACTTTATTCGGTCCTACCTCCGTATATCCACACGGCATCGACAATATCCATAAACAAAAATTTTTGCGCTTATTCCGTTTATAACTAAAAAAAAATTTTTGTGGAAGGGTTGAGTAGGCAGTCAACCCCCCTCCCCCGCTTGTTAAAAACAATCGATTTGGAAAATTATAATACACAGGATTTATGCGTTATTCATGCGCTACTATTTCAAAGCATTTTCGATTTTGGCGCTGCAAATCTTAAGACACTTCTCTCTTGGAGCAAACATTAATATTTATAATTCATAAAAAATTGTGAAAATACATGCTTATCCAATCGAAGTCTATTTTTTATTTATGCGCTTTGAATTCCAAATAAATATGGCTATTCACTCCAAGAGGGAAGCCTTAAGAATTGCAGCGCAAAAATCAATAATGCTTGGAAACAGTAGCGCATAAATCAGAGAATTATTTTGCATAGTCAGAGTATTTAGTTTTGCAATTTTAAACGACTTAGGATTGGATATGAGTATTCGCTCCAAGAGGAAAGTGCCTTAAGAATTGTAGCACAAAAATCCAAAATGCTTGGAAATAATAGCGCATAAATCAGAGAATTATTATACATAGTCAGAATATTTAATTTTACAATTTTAAACGACTTAAAGGCAGGGATTCAGACCGGACCGAAATCAAAACCGATAACCGGATCGAAATGTTGTGCAGGCTAATGGACCAAAACCGTAACCGGACCGAAAATGTTTTTAAAATGGTTAGGTTTTAGTCCAGTTTTCGGTTCGGATTTTTTAACCTCTTCGGTATGTACGATCATCGACTACAGTCTACAGCTACCAAACATACATATCCCCATTATGTAGTAATCATACATATCCCTACGGCGAAAGAGGAGGAATGATCGCCTGTGGTTAGTCGGTTCTTGCAACACTTGTAAAAATGGATGAAGATTGTCCTTAACTCCCATGACAGTCAGTACCATAAATAATTGTAAAAGGCACGAGAAAACCGAAAAGTCTATCAAAATTTATTCAATGCGCATGCGTAGCCTATTTTCATATCACGTTTCTTTTGCTACTATTTACTAACTCAGAAGGAGTCAAGGGGAAAGTAAGGATAGTCTTCGCCCATTTTTACAAGTGTTTTAAAGCAATCTCATTATTTGGTTTTACCTAAATTCTCTTTATTTACAAATGTTATGCAAAAAACTTTTTAACGTGTCATTTCTCACTTATGACGTCATGATCCAATGTTGCGACTGTCACAGCGACTACAGGAGAGTCTTAAAGAGGAAAAGGATTTTAGCAATATTACAGGATGTCCACGGAGTGTTCTTATTTCCTTGGTTGGTTATGATAATTTACGTAAAAATAATATATTATAATACTTTAGAAAATTATCAAAAAGCTGTAAACGATTATTGGCGACGTTACAAATCGCTGATATAGTCGACATAGAGGATAATAAAAGTGAAACAGCAGCAAAGAAAGAAAAAAAAATGATCTGTTTACTATACACCAGAGTTAGAGTGCTTATGCCTGTTTCTACCAATGCAGTTTAATTTTAATCTCGGTTCAATTAACTCTTCATCTTTTTCTAGTTTTAAGAATTAGAAAAAAATGAAGAATAAGAGTCTTAGCAGAAAGGCTGACTTATAATCTTAAGACAGTATTTTATAATTAGTTCCACAATTCACGGTTAACTCTTAACCGAGGTTCAACTTATTCCTCATCTCTTTTCAATTCTAGAATTAGGAAGAAATAAAGAATAAGTTGAATCTCGGTTAAAAGTTAACCGTGAGTTGTGCGGAACTGGGCCTAAATCTCATATCTTTAATAACGCACAAGAACTGTCTTAAAATTATAAGCCTTCTGCTAAGGCCCTAAGTTGAGATTAAAGTTAAACTGCATTGGTAGAAACGGGCCTTACACTGCTTAGTGCTTACATATCTCCAATTCAATATTATCTTAAAGTAAACATGAATTTCCTTAAATGTGCAATTTATGCTTGTTGTATTACCTTTCTCTACAGTAGATAATCATATACCGTAACCGAAAAAATCCAAATGGTTATGGTCACCGTTATTGGTGAAAAACCAAAACCGCTTGGATTTCGGATTTTTTCGATTCAGAATCGAAACCGAAAATTGGGTACAGCCTCTGACTGTGACTGTAATCAGACTGAAATTTCATTACAATCCGAGTCATTGTTTAGAGATGAATATGGCTGTTCGCTTCAAGAGGGAAGTGCCTTTAGGGTTGCAGCGCAAAAGTCGAAGATACTTAGAAATAGTAGCGCATAAATCAGAAAATTATTTTGCATAGTCAGAATATTTAATTTTGCAATTTTAAACGACTTAGGGATGAATATGATTGTTCGTTCTAAGAGAGAAGTGCTTTAAAAGTTGCAGCGCAAAAATTGAAAATGTTCGTAAATAGTAGCGCATAAATAACGCATAAATCCTGTGTATTTAATTTTCCAAATCGATTGTTTTTATCGGATGAGACTGATGCCTACTGAGATGGACTGACTGCCTACTCAGCCCTCTCACAAAAATTTTTTTTTTAGCTAAACGGAATGAGCGCAAAAATTTTTGTTTTGTGGATATGAATAGCGCATAAATAGCACATTATTACATAACTTTTTGATTAAGATTTGGTTAAGTGGAAAAGGGGCGGTCAGCTAAGCAGACGTAGCTAGAAGCTTCAGTATAAGAGCACGGAGTCGTGGAAAGTTTCGTTTGTATGTTACGAGTGAAATTGACATAAAATGAAGACATCGAACACGTGAAGACATGAAATACGACAGCAGCGCTATCAATAAATGTGCCTCGCTGGATCATAGAAACAATAAAAATTCAAAATTTTTTCTTCTTGAGATGAAAAATAATAAAATAAATATAATATTAATTAAACACATTGAAATCAGCGCCTTATAGATCACAGTAAGATGTTGAACTACTGATTTAATATACATTCAATAAAATTGAAAGTATATAATTAATTTTTCAGACATAAATTGAGAGCCGATGAAATTATCGGATTCACACAATAAATCTGAAATTAATAAATCCCCCCAAATTCTTCCCAATCTTAAAAACTGTAATAATTTTATTGCGAAAAAATATTGCCTCGGCCGGGAGTCGAACCCGGATCTCTTGCATTCCGTGCGAGCGTCCTGAGCCTTTAGACTACCGAGACCTTAGCAACACTCTTCGCAATAATCGACATATATAGAGAGAATTACGCATT
>NW_017305672.1:1551283-1554613 GCF_001594115.1 Trachymyrmex septentrionalis
AATGCGTAATTCTCTCTATATATGTCGATTATTGCGAAGAGTGTTGCTAAGGTCTCGGTAGTCTAAAGGCTCAGGACGCTCGCACGGAATGCAAGAGATCCGGGTTCGACTCCCGGCCGAGGCAATATTTTTTCGCAATAAAATTATTACAGTTTTTAAGATTGGGAAGAATTTGGGGGGATTTATTAATTTCAGATTTATTGTGTGAATCCGATAATTTCATCGGCTCTCAATTTATGTCTGAAAAATTAATTATATACTTTCAATTTTATTGAATGTATATTAAATCAGTAGTTCAACATCTTACTGTGATCTATAAGGCGCTGATTTCAATGTGTTTAGTTTGAAAATGTTAGATCCTGTCAATCGTTGTTTATAATATTAATTATTTCAATTTTGTACAAATAATTTCTTTATAAACAATGTGCAATATTATTCACATATATCACAGTACGACATTCAGAATCTCTTCGATTTTATTCACGGGAGGGAATGTGTGTTATATTCGGTTGAGTATTTTCGACTCTGCTTGAATGTCAAAGCATGACAATTTCACTTGTAGCATACAAATAAAATTTTCCTTTACTAGGAGTTTTATTATAGTAAAGCTCATTTCTACAAATATAATATTGTTCTTTCAGGTATTCTCTATGTTGTTAGATATAAAACAGAAGTATAATACATAAATAATAGATAAATTATAAGTTGCACTAACGTCCTGCGTTTGGCTTTTATGCTCCCGAAATAATTTAATTTGTTTGGAAAGCCATTATATAGAAATTCTTTTAATCCTATATAGACATTATTTTACTCGCTCGCACGTAGTTACATTGATTATACTTACTCCGATTGTATTTAGTTTTTAAAGTTCTTTTAATCCTATATAAACATTATTTTGACGCCTGAGCCATAGAAAGTGCTACATCGAAAAAAAACGTGATGAAAGATTTCTGTCAAGAAATAAATGAAAAGCGGTCTATTTCGTGAATCGTTAAGATCGGAATGCATACAAAGTATTATAAGATTTATATCGAGAAAATAAGAAGAACGGTTCAAGTCGCATAAAATTAGAAGGGTCTAATTCTAAGTCAGTGACAGGGATAAAATGAGATTCGAAAGAATCTATCAGCAATAAATGTAAAAAAAGCCCATCAGAGCCTACATCAACTATTCGGATGAACAGAAAATTCTTTATTTTCGTGTAAATGTAACAAAACGAATAAAATATACGTTTCGACCCTTCAGTTCCTAGCAATATAAAAATATAAATCAAAATTATATAAATAACGCAAATTTCAAGTTGATTCCCGACAATTTAGTTCGTTCTTCTTTATCCAAATGCCAAATTAGTTATGTAATGAATAGCCCAATGATTATCAAAAATATTAACTTATACAATAATAATATAAAAACTTACATAAAGTAAAAACCGAAGTCATATACATTGCGTTAGTAGAATCACATCGCTCATCAGACCTGACATCAGATTGTCAGATTTATTGTCATTCAAAAGAACCATGTAAACGAAAAATTAGAAAATTATTAAGATCATTTGTCTAAATTTTTAATAATATTATATTAGGTTGTTCGGAAAGTAATTTCGTTTTTTTTTTATGAAAATGGAAGACGATTTTCTTATAGTGAATAAATATAAGGTGTAATAAAAAAAAATCTATTATTTTTGCATTAAATTGAAGGCTTTATTTAGCATAGTTAGAATGATCCGATTTAGGTCAAATATACACCGTTTTGTTCGATAACTTGTTGCCATTTTGAAGGTAATTTCATTATGCCTCTCTCATAGAAACCCTCGTCCCTATTGGCAAAAAACTGGGACAGTCGATTTTCACAAGCTTCTCTTGAGGCGAATTTTTCACCAGCAAAATCATTCGCCATAGACAGGAACAGGTGGTAATCACTTGGTGCCAGGTCCGGACTATAAGGTGGATGCATAAGAACCTCCCAACCAAGCTCCCGGAGCTTCTGGCGAGTCACTATCGATGTGTGTGGCCTGGCGTTGTCTTGATGGAACACAATTCCTCTCCTATTGGCCAAAGCTGGCCGCTTCTGGGCGATTGCTTCTTTCAGACGGTCCAATTGTTGACAGTACAGGTCCGAATTAAGAGTTTGGCCGTAGGGGAGCAGCTCATAGTAGATGATTCCCTGCCAATCCCACCAAACACACAGCAAAACCTTCCTGATCGTCAATCCTGGCTTGGCCACCGTTTGCGCCGGCTCATCGCGATTCGACCACGACCGTTTTCGCTTGACGTTGTCGTAAGTGACCCACTTTTCATCACCAGTAACCATTCGCTTCAGAAATGGGTCGATTTTGTTGCGATTCAGCAGCGATTCGCAGATGGAAATTCGGTCCATGAGGTTTTTTTGCGTTAACTCGTGTGGCACCCATACATCGAGCTTCTTTTTGTATCCAGCCTTATTTAAATGGTTCCAAACGGTTTTTTGTGCAATGTTTAGCTCCTGGGCAATCGAAACAGTGCTTACATGACGGTCGGACTCGACGATTTCCATTATTTTATCGACATTTTCGACAATTGGCCTTCCAGAGCGTGGTGCATCTTCGACATCAAAATTACCGGAACGGAATCGACGAAACCAAAATTGCGCGATATTGACTGTTACAGTATCAGGACCATAAACACTATTCACATTTTCAACCGCCTGGCTTGCGTTTTCGCCTTTATCAAAGAAAAACTGTAAAATATTGTAGAAGGCGTATTTTCTCTTTATTGGTGTCCATCTTTGACACGCGCTCAAACAATACTGACTCAAGCAATCACAAAACTGAGAAGTTTTTTTAGTACGAAATCTTATCTTTCTAACGCCATTTGGCGTAACCCGATCGCACTTATACAACGCGAGATACAGATTACTAAAGCTATCTATTGGAAAAATAATAGATTTCTTTTTACTACACCTTATATTTTATTGAATTATATATTGTCCATTCTGATCCAATACCTTTTGCCATCTTTCTGGCAGTAGCATGATTCCACGCTCATAAAATTTTTGTTCTTTGCTGGCAAAAAACTGATCCAGGTGATTTTTTACTTCCTCATTTGAAATAAAGGTTTTACCGTCTAAAAAATTTTGTAAAGACCGGAACAAATAATAATCGAAAGGTGCCAGATCTGGAGAATATGGTGGGTGTGATAGTATATCCCATCCAAGCTGTAAAAACTTTTGGCGAGTTACCAAACTTGTATGAGGTCTCGCATTATCTTGGTGGAACACTACACATTTCCTATTGATCAATTCTGGCCTTTTCTGTTTAAGTGAATCATTCAATTTGTCCAGCTGATGACAGTA
>NW_017305672.1:1556325-1574729 GCF_001594115.1 Trachymyrmex septentrionalis
AAAGCCCAATATCCATGGCTCAAAGCTCCTGCTCTGTATTTGGTGGGATCAGAAGGGTGTCATATACTACGAACTGCTAAAACCGCATGAAACCGTTACTGGAGATCTCTACCGACGGCAACTGATGCGCTTGAGCCGTGCATTGAAGCAAAAACGGTCGGAATACTTCGAAAGACACGATAAAGTCATCTTGCTCCACGACAATGCTCGCCCACACGTTGCAAAACAGGTAAAAACATACCTGGAAACACTTAAATGGGAAGTGCTACCGCACCCGCCGTATTCTCCTGATATTGCACCTAGCGACTACCACTTGTTTCGATCATTAGCTCATAGCTTGTGCGAGCAGAAGTTCACATCTTACGAAGATTGTAAAAAATGGTTCGATTCGTGGATTTCATCTAAAGACGAACAGTTCTTCCGACGCGGTATTCATTCACTGCCCGAAAGATGGTCAAAAGTAGTAGAAAGTGATGGGAAGTACTTTAATTAATGTATTTTTTAATGTTCATGTGAAATAAATAACGTTCTTTCATTAAAAAAACGCTACGAATTAATTCCAACACCTAATATATTTATATTTATGTCTGGGTACATGCAGGCATTTCCCTAGCACAGTAGTCAGTAATCAATGAAATTTAGAAGCTGAAAGAGATAAATGCAGCCTTAGTTTTAGATATTGAAGCTCTAAAACATCAATTGGCTAAGAAGGATAAATTTCATAAGAAACAGATAAAGCAGAAGATCGTAGAAATGTTGAGTTCCTTTTTTACATCTGGACAAATTAAAATGTACATGAATCCGTAAGAAGATCCACTGGTCTTCAGAGGATATTTTGACTGCAATATCGTAAAGTGTGAGCCCGAAAGCTTACAAGTATTTGAGAAAAACGAAACAAATTCCGTTGCCCGCAATGTCAAATCTTCGAAGGTGGGTAGCCAATTTCGACATTGATAAAGGCATCTTAAAAGACGTTCTATTAGCAATGAAAGGCAAAAGTTAAAGCATGACAGAGATAAAGAGAGCAGCGATTCTTTTTGATGAAATTCATTTATCAAATCTAATTCAAATTGAAAGAAAAAAAGAAAGAGCCGTTGGACCTCATAAAAGATGCCAAGTTGTTCGTGGTTTAAAAAATAAAAACAGCTCGTCTTTCTATTCCTTTGACCAGAATATCACAAAAGAAATTGTTGGACATAATTACCCAATTGTATAACAGGGACTATACTATATATGCAATGACTAGTGATTTGGAACTTTTAAATCAAAATTTGTTGAAAAAGTTGGACATCAACAAAAATACTAAAACATTCTTTCAACATCACTGCGATGAAGATGTAAGTTTTCCTAGACGTTTCTCATCTGTTGAAATTACTTCGGAATCATTTCCTTAATTCTGGGTTACATGTAAAAATAGACATTTTGTTACCTCAGCAGCCTTGAAAAGATTATTGCAAATCAACAGTGCCGATTTAAAAATTGTATTAGGAGTATAAATAAGTTTCCGCCGTTTTTTATCAAAAATTGGGCATTTATTGTGAAAGAACGATATCTAATGTTTCATTCGAAGTATTGTCCATCGCTAGCCACTACTTTTTCCCATTTTTCTGGCAGCATATGGATACCGCGTCGGAAAAACGCTTCATCTTTTGAAGCTATCCACGAATCGATCCAATTTTTGATTGGCGCCAACATTGGCGCCAACATTCTGCTACTATCATATCCGTAAAATTAGACGTTTTTAACCTATAATTCAATTGGCAGTTGTACCCAAGCCAACTAGTTTTGTTTGCATAGTATTTTAAAAGAAGTTATTTTGTAAGGAAATGGAAATTTCGCGTGAAAATTTTCGGGCAATGATTTTTTACGATTACAAATGTAATCTAACTCCGAAACGATGCATCGATCGACTTCATTTGGCTTTTGGAAATGAAGCACCATCCAATAGGACTGTTTATAATTGGTTTGCCGAATTCCAGCGTGGACATACCTTTCTTAGTGATGAATTCCGTGAAGGTCGTCCATCCACGTCTGTTGTTGCCACTAATGTTGATGCTGTGTGTGAAATGATTGAGCGAGACCGGCATATAACATACCGCGAGATTCAGGCATCCTTAGGCATTGACATGAAAGCAATACATACGATTTTGTATGATCACTTGAGCGTACAGAAACTTTGCAGTCGTTGGATCCCACACAATTTCACCGAAGCTCAAAAACAGGCTCGTGTTAAATGGAGCAAAGAAATGCTCAAGAAATTCAACCGAGGTCGGTCAAATTTAGTCCACAATATCGTTACTGGGGACGAAACATGGATCTATTCGTATGAGCCCGAAAGTAAACAACAATCCACTGTTTGGATATTTCAAAATGAACCGAAACCAACAAAAGTTGTTCGTTCACGCAGTGCTGCCAAGCGAATGATTGCTTGTTTCTTCGGTTATACCGGACATGTGACAACCGTGCCTTTAGAGGATCGAAGGACTGTAAATACTGATTGGTATACAACAATTTGTTTGCCAGAAGTCATAAATGAATTGCTTAGAACAAACCGAAATCGTCGCATCATCCTTCATCATGACAACGCCAGCTGTCACACAGCACGTCAAACCGTTAACTTTTTATCCAGTAATAATGTCGAATTGATGACTCATTGTCCGTATTCACCTGATTTATCACCTAATGACTTCTTTTTGTTTCCAAACATTAAAAATAAGATGCGTGGTGAGCGATTTGAATCACCTGAAGCAGCTGAAACATTTCGTACACTGATTTCTGAGGTTACAGCCTTAGAGTGGAAAAAATGCTTCGAAAATTGGTTCGAGCGTATGCAAAAATGTATCGATCTTAAAGGCGAATACTTCGAAAAACAATAAAGCCATTTACCGAATTTTACATGTTTTTTTTATATTGTTTGCAGATACTTTTCCAGCAGCCTACGTTAACCATCGACTGTCTCTAATTTGTTACAAATGGGTAGTAAATTTAGTCTTCCGGACTCTCACAATAAGGTATGCACAATAAAAGAATTTATTAAAGATATTGAAAATTGGTCGTTTAGAAATAAAATTGATTATTTAACTAAAATTAGGAATATCGCTATCCCTAAATTCCATCGCTTTCTCCACAATAATCCACATATGAGAATCTCTGAAATTACAATTAATAAGATGATAATTACACAACATAATGATGTAAAGAGAATAAAGAAGTGGTTTTCACACGTGCCGACAAAGGCAATATGACGGTAGCCATGGAATTATCTCATTACAATCATAAAGTACAGGAGCTTCTAAGCGATATCAACACATATTCGATAGTAAAGAAAAATCCGTCATTAATGATAGAAAGACAACTAAACAATATGTTAAAAAACTGACATAAAAGATTTTATCTCAAAGAATTTTTTAGTCTCTGATCTAGTGACTCAAATCTGCCAAAAACTTATGGGTTACCTAAGATACACACAAGGACACGGAAGACACAACTATCCCGTTTAGAATCGTTGTGTCTTCCATAAATACGTCCTTATATCCCACACATAGCTAGATTCCTACAAAATATCATTTCGGAAAGTATTCTCCCTATAAAAAGTCAGATAAAAAATAAACCCTATACATCTTTAGCTGGAATGACAATAGATGTATCAGAGATAATGGTTTCTTTGAATGTGACTTCTCTCTTCACAAATATCCCATTAGAACTCGCAATAGATAGCGTCATGAAAAAATGAAATTCTATAAAACGTGTCACAAAAATACCTAGAGATAAATTTATAAATGCGATTAAATTTGTTTTGACATCTACGTGTATATATATATATATATTTTTTTTTTCTTTATTTATTTTAATATCTACATATTTTATATCATATATATTATATATATTATATATTTTATAAAAAATTATGTGAATAAAAATTATCATGATAGGATAATTTTTATTCACAGTTTATTTATGTTAGTTTGTGTTGTCTCTGAGGAGGGCTCAAAAGTGAGCCGAAACATGTAAGCGCGGTTTCAAAAGTGAATAAAAAAGTTTCACACTTTATAGATACAAGTATATTATTTGCGCGACGTCTTCTGCGCTTGACTCCTACTGCCCGTATCCTTTCCAGTTCTTCGAAAAATATAAATTTGCAAAGTCAAGCGTTTTGGTTAACGTGACGATTATTGAGCTCACTACCTTACTATTAATATGCTATGAGTTAAGAAACAAATGAATTACGAGAAATGGCGGATATACACGTATCTTTGTTTTGCACATTGCTTATTGAGATTTTTGTCCGTATTCATAATCAGATCTTATAATCAAGGTTTCCTCAAATTTATCTTTAGATGCTCAGTAGCCAATAAAATCATTCGTAGAGCATCTAAAGATAAATTTAAAGAAGTCTTAAATATAACATTTGACTACGAGCATTAATCACTTCATAAACACTGTATGTTTTAATTATAATTTTAATTAAAAATAATTTACGAAATGTTCATCATTAATACATACATATTTTATTTTGACTTTTACAAAATTAAGTTTTTTCTTTTTGACAATATCTGTTAATCTGATTGGTAATATCTGTTATATTTTTTATTATATCTGATTTTCTGCAAACTGTTCATTGCAAAATTAAAAATAAAAAAAATATTTGCATTATTTCTTTAAAAAATTTTTTTAATTCTATTTCATAATTTTTAAAAAAGTAAAGTTTAAATTTAGAATTTTACAATAATTTAATTTTATCTTTGATTTAAAAAATCCTTAATAATAATTTTCCTGACTTTTCCCGGTTTTTCCGATTCTCTCTGAACAATTTTTACTTTCCTGATTTTTTCCTGATTTCCCTGACCGTTAACAACTCTGATATATGTATACTTTCTAAATCTGAATAATTACTAATTACCCAGTGGCATACTTAGCACTGATAATCAGTGAAGTTCAACTAAAAAAGAAAGAATGTTTGAGCATTATATATTGTAACTATAATACTGATATTTGCAATTTGTTAATTTCAATCTTTCAATCATATTCATTGAATTTGAGCATAAAACAAGGTTAGTTAGATCACATAATAAAGATTAGCTAAGTTGGGAATCTCACATTTAATTCACTGATTTGTTCGCATATGTATTATCATGCGAACTAACATCAGTGATGCTACATCGGTAACTCCAGTACCTGTGTGTAATTTAACTTCGCTAGAAAGCTTGAAACTGAAACGCGGCGCGCGTATCGATATCCGCCACAATTGCGATACGCGGATTTCCGTGGGAGCGTGGGGCAGTGGTACCCTAGACACCAGCGCGCTAATATTCTGCCCGCAACCTCCGTCGAATTTGCGAATAACTCTCGACTTGTTACGTTTTGTGACGCGCACACCCACCATACCGTCGCGAACCGGCGGCGTAACGATCGAGCCTGTATCGAACTTATTGTGAACGATTGTGAACTATTAAACTGTGTAGCATCCAATTTATTAATCGGCCATTGTTGCACCTCGTGTTGGCGTCCCGATCCTGAACCCGCATTTATCTCGTTTCATGTTCACGGGTTTACGATCTTATTGATAATCGTCACCCGACCCGAAACATTTGGCGATCCTGCCAGGATCGGGATTCTTCGCGAGTGAAAAATCATAGACACAATATAATTTTATTTTTTCATTCGGAAAAAATAACTTTCGAGCTCCGAACGTCTAAGTGTTGTACGGCAATCTTCGACAGGATTCGGTACTCGTCGTATCGGTTCCCCACGCAGCAACAGTTAATTGGTGACGGCACGTGTATCCCCCCACTGGAGGCCCCACATGTACAGTCGACATCGGTGAGGCACGCAGTAGCCTTGTGCGTCGGTGTTCTCCTACCTTTACGAGTTGGTTTCGAGACGCGGCAGTGTTTCAGTCGACGCATAGTTCGAGCGTCAGTACCCCCTCTGCGCGGGTCTGCGACAGCTCTTTCCACGACGATTTCATACCTCTACGGACTAAATCGATATATACGTCAACATGTCTGAGCACGAGGACGACGGCGTACACTTTGATGCTTTGTTAAGAGAGCAACGATTACAATTTGCGGCTATCAAACGAGCGGCGGATATGGTTGCCGGAGATTTACATAAGGTTAATTCTGCAAAGGTCGGAGCCAGGCTCGAGCATGTGCAGTCAATTTGGGCAAAATGCATCTCACTTGACGTGGAATTATCTGCCTACAATAGGAATGACATAATGGCACCAGATAAGTACTACCAGGATCAAGAATTTGCCATTTACGAAGAAGTTTACCTCGACACTGTTGGTGCGTTTAAACAATTCATTTTCGGACCACCTCGACCGGCACACCTCCCGCCCCAGAGTTCCAGCATGCAGAGACGACGGTCAACGCTTCTCCAATTCGCCGTAATGCGCAAATACCACGCATGATTTTGCCGCGATTTGCCGGCAATTATAAAAATTGGGAAGAATTTCGCGATTATTATAAATCAATGTTTATTGACGATCCGTCGTTCGATAATTTACAACGGTTGCATTACCTAAAGTCGTGCCTCGACGGCGAGGCTTCACAATTGCTCAGAAACGTGCAAACTACTGCAGCGAATTTCCCTATCGCGTGGAAATTATTAACTGAACGCTACGCGAATGAACGCCGATTGGTTAATTTACATTTAGCCGATTTATTTGCGTTGAAATCGGTCTCACGCGAAAATTCTCCTTCTGAGCTACGCAAGCTCCTCGATACTGCCAAAGAAAGCATTGAGGCTTTAAAGTTAATGAAACATCCGGTGCAGGATGATATTCTTGTGTTTCTTCTTACACAACGCGTAGATCGAGAAGCGCGCGAAGCTTGGGAATTGACATTTAACGAAAATTCCGACTTTCCCACGTTTGCTAATTTCGAAAGTTTTTTAACTTCACGCATTCGCGCCTTAGAAGCGTCTAGTATAATTATAAGCAAATCAAAGTCGTCTTCGAGTTCGGCGGTTCAGAACCCGAGCACATCGAAAGCGCAATCGCATCTTTCCAATGCAACAGCCGTGAAATGTCCCGTTTGCGGAGAATCACACTCGCTCTATCGATGTAAAAGGTTTATATCGAAGCCCGTCTCCAATCGGTGGGACGTTGCAAAACAGATTCAAGTATGTCTCAATTGCCTCTGCTCCGGGCATCAACAAAAATCGTGTCCGAGTAAACGGTCGTGTTTTCAATGTAATTCTCGACATCATACGCTGTTGCATCGCGGAACGAATTCGAACAAGGCGCTCACAGAGACGCTTCCCGTATCCGAAGCAAGTGCCAGTACCTCGAGTGCATCCGAGCCACGCGTGGATACAAATCTTGTGCAGTCGCACCTGGTGGCAACACCGCAATCGGCACACGTTGTATTGGCAACTGCATGGATCATGGTAACCGCGTCATCGAAGAGAACGGTGAAGCTCCGGGCCCTGCTCGACCCAGGCTCCACGCATTCGTTCATTACGCGCGACGTTGCGAATGCACTACAAGCGCGATCGTACTCGGCGAATGCATCGGTGAGCGGAATCGGCGGCGGTATTACGAGTACGGTTAAAAGAACGGTGCCCATCACGATTACCCCTATCAAGGCGACCGTTCCGGCCTTTTCGACGGACGCATTAGTGCTAGATACGCTCACCACATATCTCCCGCGGTTCCGTCATCCGCTGTCCACATGGCCACACCTCGACGGTCTTATAATGGCTGATGAATGTCCAGCAAGCGATATTCCGATCCACGCGATAATCGGAGCCGACTTGCATCCGTATATGCTTCGCGACGGTATCAGGAGAGGGCGTATGGGCGAGCCGGTGGCACAGAACACTGTATTCGGTTGGGTTCTGTCTGGGCGTACTAAGTCGCAAACGATGGAAGACAGTACCTCGCCAGTACATGTGCACCATACGCAAATAGCGGAAGATTTGAGTGGTCTGATGTCTCGATTTTGGGAAATTGAGGAAATTCCAAGGTCGTCTCCCGCATCTGAGGAAGACGTACGCTGTGAGGAGCACTTCCGGAAAACTCACAGTCGCACTCCCGGTGGTCAATACGTCGTTAGGTTGCCTCTGAAATCACCGTCACCTATCGATATAGGGGACACACGAGCCCGCGCACAACGGTGCTTACTTTCATTAGAAAAGCGACTTTCTTCGCGTCCTGACGAACGCGAATCGTATATGCAATTTCTCGCGGAGTATGAGGAGCTCGGTCATATGCGACTGGCGCCTGCTCGGGAACGCAATTCTCCATGTGTATATCTACCCCACCACTCAATTGTGAAGGCCTCGAGCTCTACAACAAAAACTCGGATAGTTTTTAACGCGTCTGCGGTGTCTACAAACGGTAGATCTCTCAACGAACTACAGATGACTGGACCAAAATTGCAGTCCGATTTATCACTTGTGCATACTCAATGGCGAGCCCACCGGTTTGTTTATTCTGCTGACATTGCCAAAATGTATCGGCAAATATTAATCGACACTCGCGATATAGATTTGCAGAGAATTCTATGGCGACGTTCTCCCGCAGAAGCCATAAACGAGTATCAATTACGCACGGTCACATATGGAACGGCCAGTGCTCCGTTTTTGGCGTTACGCGTCCTCAAACAACTCGCGGATGACGAAGGCGGCTCGTTTCCCCTCGGTAGGCGGGCTCTTTTGACATCGATGTACATCGACGATGCGTTGTTCGGTGCCGATTCTGTGCCACAAATTCGATTAATACGCGATCAATTAGTTGCTCTTCTAAACCGCGGTCACTTTGAGCTAAGAAAGTGGGCGAGCAATGCACCCGAATTATTGTGCGATATCGACCCACACAACCACGGACTAGCAGTTGGAAAAACAATCGAAATTGACGATAGCGTCAAAATTCTCGGAATCACGTGGCTCCCCGCACTTGACTGCTACAGGTTCGTGGTGGCCCGTCAGGAAATACCGGTTCCTACGAAGCGAAAGGTTTTATCTGTTATTTCGCGTTTATTTGATCCGCTAGGATTCCTGTCTCCGGTAATTATACTGGCGAAAATATTCATGCAAACGCTTTGGATATCGGACATCGCCTGGGATACCCCTCTGCCGGAGAACCTAGCAGTATCATGGCGCGATTACTACGACTCTTTGCCTAAATTAAATGACGTAACGATTCCCCGATGGATTGGCACACCATCCGAACCTCGGCGTTACGAGTTGCACGGGTTTTCGGATGCTTCAACCAAAGCGTATGCATCCGTTGTCTATGTCCGGGTAGAGTCCAATTCAGGTATGGTCACAACAACGCTGCTCACTAGCAAATCGCGAATCGCCCCCACCAGGCAGCTCACGGTTCCTCGCTTGGAATTATGCGGAGCTCTGTTACTGGCTCGACTCATTTCCAAACTTCGGTCACTGAGCGCATTTCAAGGCTGCAACATCCACTGTTGGACTGATGCCACTATTGTGCTTGACTGGCTGAACGAACAATCATCCCATTGGAAAACGTTTGTCGCCAATCGTGTTGCTGAGATTCACTCGTTGCTTCCCGATATTACGTGGCGCCACGTTCCCGGTTCTGACAACCCGGCTGATCTCGCCTCCCGTGGAGTGAAGCCTGCGGATATTGGCACATCAAACATATGGTGGCGCGGCCCACCTTGGCTGGCCCTCGACTCGGAGGATTGGCCCACCTGCCCACCGGCAGTAGTTAGTGATGCGCATCTCGAAGCTAGGGTAGTATCGTTGCAAGCAAATGTCTCCCCGGTCGCAGAATGTCACATGTTTGAACGATTCTCATCATGGCCGAAGCTGATACGAGTTGTTGCTAGAATTCTTCGATGGGTACATTACGTTAGAAAGCGCTGTCATCATCAGTCCGATACCGCAGACAGGTCTGATGCAGATGCACTTACTGACGCCTCGACACGCGTCTTCAGTATTGTACAAAAACAGCAATTCCCCGAGGAATTGCGTATCCTTTCGGGGCTTAAACCAGATTCCGACGGCATTCGTCGCCTGACAGTAAACGTCACATTGCCACGTCACAGTGCTCTTCGTCGACTGAATCCCATTTTAGGACGTGATGGGCTTATTCGCGTTGGTGGTAGGCTGTCCTTGAGCGCTCTCGACCCCTCATCGAGACATCCGATCATTATAGGTTCGAGTCACGTGGCAAAAATCTTGGTCCGTGAGGCACATCGTCGGTGTCTCCATGGCGGGATTTCGCTAACACTCAGTACGCTGCGGAATTCAGTGTGGCTCATTCAAGGGCGGAAATCGGTTAAGTCCCTTGTCTACCGGTGCATTGCTTGCACTCGTATCCGCGCTGAGTTGCCGAATCAACTGATGGGTTCTCTGCCTGCGGCTCGCGTCCATCGGCCAAGCCGCGCTTTTGTTGAATGCGGCATAGATTACGCGGGCCCCGTCGCGGTTCGAATGGCGAGCGGCCGCGGAGCTCGAGCGCAACCCGGCTACATAGCGCTCTTTGTGTGTATGGCGACGAAAGCGGTCCATCTGGAAATTGTAACCTCATGTTCAACGCCCGCCTTCCTCGCCGCTTTTGACCGATTTTGTTCGCGTCGTGGATTACCCCGTACTATGCACAGTGATCGCGGCACCAATTTTCAGGGCGCCGATAAGGAAATGCGTGCCGCTTACCAGGCGGCTATTACAGATAAAGAAGTGCGTGCTCGTGTGGCGGAGGACCGAATCGAGTGGAAATTCATTCCTCCTGCAGCACCTCATTTTGGAGGTCTGTGGGAGGCAGGAGTGAAGGTGATGAAGCACCACTTAAAACGCGTCTTGGGAAAAAGTACCCCTACATACGAAGAACTCGCCACGCTCCTCTGTCGCATTGAAGCGTCTATGAATTCTCGGCCCTTAGCTCCCCTCAATGATGACATTGAGAGCCTGGATGTATTGACACCCGCACACTTCCTAATCGGCGGGCCCCTTACAGCGCTTCCGATGCCCCCGCTTTTAGACACTGCGACAAATCGCTTGTCACGATGGCAAGCTATTCAGCAAATGTTGGAACGATTCTGGCGACTGTGGTCGCAAGATTACGTAAAATCGTGCCAACATCGTTCGAAATGGCTGGTTCCGACCGCCCCAATACAAGTCGGACAAATCGTCCTCCTTCGGAATCCAAACTTGCCACCCACCAAATGGGATCTTGGCCGTATCATCCATTGCCACCCAGGCCCTGATGGCCTAGTTCGGGTAGTTACAGTAAAAACGTCTTCCTCAGAATTAACCAGACCGATCACCCAGTTGGCATTGCTACCGGTGGATCTCGAAAATCAGGATGCTTCGTCCACTTGCAATTAGTGAAAAGAGGTAGTCAAATCTCCGGTGAACACATTAGCTTATTGCATGCCATGTCGTACAAGGCGGGCGGCAATGTTCGCATATGTATTACCATGCGAACTAACATCAGTGATGCTACATCGGTAACTCCAGTACCTGTGTGTAATTTAACTTCGCTAGAAAGCTTGAAACTGAAACGCGGCGCGCGTATCGATATCCGCCACAATTGCGATACGCGGACTTCCGCGGGAGCGTGGGGCAGTGGTACCCTAGACACCAGCGCGCTAATATTCTGCCCGCAACCTCCGTCGAATTTGCGAATAACTCTCGACTTGTTACGTTTTGTGACGCGCACACCCACCATACCGTCGCGAACCGGCGGCGTAACGATCGAGCCTGTATCGAACTTATTGTGAACGATTGTGAACTATTAAACTGTGTAGCATCCAATTTATTAATCGGCCATTGTTGCACCTCGTGTTGGCGTCCCGATCCTGAACCCGCATTTATCTCGTTTCATGTTCACGGGTTTACGATCTTATTGATAATCGTCACCCGACCCGAAACAGATTATCAGTGGCATACTTGGCATTGATATTAGTGATTATCCACTGATTCAGATTTAGAGAGTATATTTATATAATATTTAATCAGAGGTGGAAAAATTACTTTATAAATTACTTATATATGTACTTGAGTACAAAAAATTATACACATTCAAATTTACCGCGTAACAATGACTTATGTTTATTAATTATTTCTGATTGGCCAGTGCGCATGAGTATACCCTTGTCTTTATATCATGACTTTAATATAATATTACTTATTACTACTAATTAAAATATAATAATTAAAGTTAAATACAATTATTTCAATGAATCAATTAAGACTTCTTTACTTAATAACAAAATCATAAAAATATATAAAACGATGGCCATTATCAGGAAATGGAAATCAATTGCGCAAAAAACTTATAGAAATATCGACAATTTTGAGTACGTTTCGGCGCTGTTTTGAGTCATCTTCAGCACAAATTTGATAAATAATAAATTAAAATATAATATCGTGGAAACGCATTCCCATTACGTGATTATGACTGCAATATGAGGAATTCTATCATCGACATTTTGAATGTTGTATCAAACAGTTGTATAGCTGAGTGGAAGTATGATAGTCAGTATCAAGCTAAAAAATTAAGAAAAATTTTAACGCAACATATTATAATGGATGGAAAATTTAGAAAAAAATCATAATAGTGCTTACCACATAGCTGCCGTAATTGTATATCATATATCATCAAATTTAATACAAATCAAAGATCATCACAAATTAAAATTAAAATTAAAATTAAAGAATAAAAGAGCAGTTATGTTGGACAGAAATGGTTCCTTAATTTTTTATCAATTTTCATTCTCAAAAACATCCAACATCTTTTACAATTAGGTAAAATTTCTTGCTTCTAATTTACAAAGGCAGGTATTTGATTATGGAATTCATTAAAAATATTGAAAACAATATTAAGAAATTTCAAGCTTCTGTGCATAACACATTAAGAATCCGTTCATTACTAATCATTAATAAGTTATTAACTTTCAACTACAAAAGAATTAAACAGCAACTTATTAAAACTATCTCATCTTATACTAAACAATTTATAATGAACAACCAAAATATTTGTACTAAAGCAGATAAAGGCAATTTAACTGTAGTCATAGATAAAGAGATTTACAGAGAAAAAAATCAATACAATACTCTTTGATGAGAATACTTATCTTAAAATTTCTAAAAATTCGGTTAACAAAATTAATAACAACTTAAAAAAATTACTTACAGGATGGAAAAAATTTGGATATATTTCTGAACAGATATACAAACGATTATACTGTAGCGATGGCAATTTATGTAGAGTTTATGGCTTACAAACTACCATCCCTTAAAATAATTGTGTCCAAAAAATTGAATTACCCCCCCACTTCCAAAATAAACTGCAATCTTTAATAAAAAGAGTTAAATCTGACAAGAATGCAATTCACTTCGGAGGAAGGTAAACGTAGGACAATTTCATTAACGTATCTGTAATAAAAAGGCATGGGGAAATTAATGGAGTTCAGCACACTGTTTTCCAAGTCCTGCATAATCAGAAGTGCCAAACGTCTGTTTAGAAGAATTGACCATCAAAGGTAAAAAAAGTGGAATCTAAGACCAATCGTACTGCTATTAAAAATTCCTCTTTAGGGATAATTCTTACAAATAGAATTCCATCTGTTTGAAAGATGGAGCCATCAATAGCCAAGTCCATCGGTACGTTAGTGAATAGCGATACCACGTCAAGAGACACTAAACTAAAACCCGAGTCAATTTTAATATTTTTCAATCTTTTTACCACGTCAAAGCTATTATTATGGCTAAGAGCTTTCGGAATACTCTTAATAATCAAACCGTGTAGGAACAATGCTAAGTTATACAGAGGGCTATCAATAAAGAAAACTATAAGTCTGTGTAGACAATTCGGTTTATGTACTTTTAGTAGGCCATAAACTCTAGGTAAATTGCCATCGCTATAGTATAATCGTTTGTATATCTGTTTAGAAATTTATCCAGATTTTTTCCATCCTGTAAATAATTTTTTCAAGTTGTTATTAATTTTGTTATTAATTTTGTTAATCGGATTTTTAGAAATTTTAAGTTAAGTCCTCATCAAGGAGCATTGCATTGATTTTTTCTCTGTAAGTCTCTTTATCTAGTGCCATAGTTAAATTGCTTTTATCTGCCTTAGTAAAAATAATATTTTGATTGTTCTTTATGAATTGTTTAGTATAAGACAAGATAGTTTTAATAAGTTGCTGTGAATCTAATTTTTTTTGTGGTTGAAATTTAATAATCTATTAATGATCGGTAATGAATGAATTCTTACTGTATTATGCACAGAAGCTTGAAATTTCTTAATATTGTTTTCAATATTTTTAATGAATTCCATAATCAAATATAATACTTGCCTTTATAAATTGAAAGCGAGAAATTTTATCTAATTGTAAAAGATGTTGGATGTTTTTGAGAATGGAAATTGATGAAAAATTAAGAAACCATTGCTGTCTAATAACCATTTCTGTCCAATATAACTGCTCTTTTATTCTTTAACTTTAATTTTAATTTTAATTTGTGATGACCTTTAATTCGTATTAAATTTGACGATATATGATGTACAGTTACGACGGCTATGTGGTAAGCACTATTATGATTTTTTTCTAAATTCTCCATCTAATATAATATCTCTATTATATGTTGCGTTAAAATCTTTCTTAATTTTTTAGCTTGATACTTCCACTCAGCTATGCAACTGTCTGATACAACATTCAAGATGTCGATGATGGAGCTCCTGACTACATTGCAGTCATAATAACGAGAATGTGTTTCCACATATTGTATTTTAATTTATTATTATTTATCAAATTTATACTGAAAATGACTCAAAACAGCTGAAATATACTCAAAAAAATTTCGATATTTCTATAAGTTTTTTTGCGCAATTGATTTCTTGCGCTGACTTGTAATGTTCATCGTTTTTTGTATATATTTTTATTAATTTTTTAAAGTAAGATACTTATAAGATAGTAGTTGAGTTTAAATTTCGGAAAAAGTTATTTGTAAAAGTAACACAAGATAATTGCATTAAGTACATCATATATAGACAGTAAAAAATTAGATATTGATAGACATTGATACTTCTAAATGAGACGGATGAGATATGATACTCATAATCTTAAGATCCCAGATTAAAATCCCGGTAAGAAAAAAAATAAAATAAAATTGTAATAAAAAATTACAATTAATTAATCAAAGTTATCTATGATTTACTGTTAATAAAAATTAATAAGTTAAAAAAAAATTATATATATATTTTTTAATTCTATTTTATAAAAATTTCTGGAAAAACTCATCAGTAACTGGTCAGAAACTAGCATAATAACTGGCTAGAAACTGACTGGATTTACTACCCAGTTACTAGTCAAACAAGCGTTGCCCAAACTGACAAAACTAACTGAAAAAGTAGCCAATAACCAAAAATCTTGGTCGATTATTGGCTAAATTCTGGTTTATTTTCTACTTGGATAAGAATCTGAGCACAAAAATTGTCAATACTTACAAGGAGAGGCTACATTCTGCTCTTCACCGATTGATTAAAATAAATACCTGTAAAGCTATCCGCGCTAATAGGTCTTTAGAAGCAGAGTAATGTGAATATTTAAAAATATATCAAAACTCTGGAAACAGTCTAATATCTCGGAAAGTATGCATTTTTAAGAAAAATATCTTAGACGAAAGTGATAAAGTTTAGTAAGATGTATTTACTGGTTTTATCGGTTTGACTTTGGATAGTACCGTCAAGGTCAAGTTAGGGTTGAGTTACATTGGTATATTATTTCGCGCAACGCTTACCGCGCCTGATATTTGCCCCTTTTTCACTTAATTTCTTTCAAATATAACATTATTTTTGGTTACCTTCCCAATAACATTAGGGTTTGTGAGACTCTGCAACTTTATTACATTATATTTCTGGACTGAATACATATTTTTTAGCTCAAAACATGTAAAATTTATATCTCAAAGTCAGATAAAAACAGATAAATATAAAGCAAATAAATATTTTATTGTCAATTAATTATAATACTTTAAAGAAATTTTATTGGAAAAATTCGCAAAAAATGACTACTTTGGATAAAAAATTCTCAAATTTTTAAATTTAATGTTCAAGCAAAAATCCGTAGGATTTTTTTAGTTGACCCTTTGGACTAACAAAAAAATAGTACAATATGAATTGCTCAAAAAAGTATAATTATTTGAACTATCAAAAATCGACATTTTCGAGGAATCTACATATTTTAAGTTTACAATTAATAAATAAAATTGTATTATTTTGAACAATATAAAAGAGTAATAATATAAGTAAATAAAGGATTGTACATAAATATTATTATAGTGTGTATAATTATTATTAAAATTTAGTTTAGAAGATGATGCAACACTTGCTCTAAAGCAATAAATCCGCCCCAGGCGAGCGATCTCCGAAGACTGAAATTATAAAATTTCTACTATTTATTACATTGAAATATAATTATTTTTAGTTCTACATTTTCGTATATTTATTTTTATACTATCCGAAACTCAATAAACGTATATTTAATAAAAAATAAAGGGGTACTCAGAACTGAAAATTTACAAACTAATCACATGTGGATCCCAAGTACCCTCTTTGAACTTTTCGTGCATTCTCACATCGAGAATAATGCAAAAAAAACTCTTGCAGGCTTATCATATTTATAGACAGTTAAAAGTTTTTTTTCAGCTTCAATCCGGATCTTTAAATTAATTATAAAAAAATTACAGCAATGTAAAAAATCGCATAGAGTACGTTGTACCCATGAATTCTAATGAGTATTAAGGTTAAGAGAGAAATATATATACATATGCCAAAACTCAAAATTAACCAGTAAAGTAATACAAGATATCGGTGCGTAAAACATTAATAATTTAAGTACAAATAAATTAGACTTTCGACTCTGTTTTGAGTTGTTTTCAATTGAGTACAATAAAAAAGATTAATAAATATTTCTTTTACAGTAATAGCATATTGTTTAACCCTTCGTCGTCCTTCGGGTCAAAATGATTAAATGACCCGAGCATCATCTTTCACACTAGATTTCAGAACCTTTCTGGCATCGAGAAGATGCGTACCTGCCATTGACTGAAAGTTTAAAGCTTCACCTATCGAGATGCTTAGCTTTTTAATCTGACTGTTAGTATGCGTCTAGCAGCCTTTCGCGCTAAAAGCATTTTTTTTTCTCGGGTCAAAGTGTCAGCAAGTGTGACCAACGTTTTTGTTATCAAATTTATGAATTATATTTTTGCATTAAATTACAAAATGTAGATTGTGTCTTTCAAGTAAAGATAAAAAAACGATGGGGAAAGAATGTCCGTTGTGTCTACGACCTATGTGTGATAAACACTCTCTAAATCTGAAAGTGGATAATCTAAAAGTGGCATATTTGGTACTGAATCAGTGATTATCTACTGATTCAGATTTAGAAAGCAGACTCTATTTATGTGCTGGGATTGCTATAGTAAAGAGTAACGTTTTCTATATATTTTTTGTATTTTATGTTTTTCACTTATATTTGTCTTCAGTATTAATAACAATAATAATAATTTTTATATTAACAATAATTTAAAAATAAATAATCTTTTACCCAAATTTAACATCATTTTTACATCTAAAAAATGACCATCTTCAAAATAAATACCTTTTTTTAAACAATAGTATGATGTATAACCATACTATTTTTTTTTTAAATACATCATCTCAAGAGTATTAGACTAAAACTGCATTTAAAATATTATAAATTTAAAAAGTTATGATTTTTTAAGTAAAAAAGCATATTTTTTTAACACGTTTATGATTTTTTTTGTGTTAAAATTACATTTTTTACAAAAACGTCATTGTTCCATTTTCTTAAAGAATAAAATTACATACTGTAATTTTTTGAAATCATTGGAATTAATACTATTGATTTGGTAACACTTTAAAGATGGATCAGGTCATTTTAACCCAGAGTAATGTGGCTTTATTCAAGTGTAACTATGAAGGGTTAAATGATTACTTGAGGGACATCGTGAAACTAATGTGTTCCCAAAAAACGTTTAAAAATTCCATAATTCTACTTTAATTTATGAATAAACTATGTCAACAAACTTAGTTTCTCATAAATAAAAAGAAATGTGATAGATTTAAACTACAAACATCTTCAGTATTTGACAGAATACTTGAATTGTGTGTGTATTCAAATAAAACTAAAATACATAAACTGTCAAAAAAATAATTTAAAAGTATCACTTAAAGTTAAAACTTACAATAGTAATAGAATTATGATGAAAATTCAGATAAAGTCTAAAATAAATTTAGTGTAACATAACGAGATCAGTATAACAAAAGTGATAAGTGAGAGAAATAAATAAACTGTTCAACTTTCGGTAATTCTAAAAAAGATAACTTCTTTTAATTGCACCTCTCTAAATTTTTATATTTGCAATATTTAAACAAATTATATATATATATATAT
>NW_017305672.1:1579776-1582706 GCF_001594115.1 Trachymyrmex septentrionalis
ATATATATATATATATACACACAAAAGAAATATATATCAAAATAAGCAAAAAGTGACAGTAGAAAAATATAGAAAATAAATAGATAGAATTCGAACTCGGAATCGCTTATTCATCAATGTTATATCTTACAATTTCGTCGAAATTTTCAAATCACGAGAAAGATTCCTCTCTTGTTCATAAATTACTATCTTCCTTTTTCCTTGGCTCTGAAGATTCGATGCAGCAGCTGTCACTTTTTTCACTTTTTTAAATTTCCGTTTCGTTCTGCCTCGATTAGTTTTAACGAAAATAACAAGATCTAGTTTAACTATAGCTTTGAAGCTTCATAATCTTCATTCTGCACATCAATCATTGCATAAATAAACAATAGATACTTATAATAGAAACAGTAGTAGAAAACTACGCCGCGTATTCGCACGTATTACAGAAATCGACACACAAAACTACAGTCAACTAAATACAGTATACAACATTGTCAGAGAGAAACCTAAGAGAGGCCATGCCGGACTTTTTTCTGTTACCGTCGAAATCGCCCGTACACTACTGCCAGTACATCCATTTCCGGTTTGGGAACTATGTAACTACATCCATTTTCTGATACTGTCGATAAAAATCATAATCACCGACGAGATATGGCTTCTGCACACAAACGCGGAAACGCTTGCCGCACGGCAAAATGTGATGCGGTAACTAATCCAGAGGTGCATCCAGAAGCACGACCGCTCACTGAGCGCTCAGCGAGCTCTTATATCTGTTTGGTCTATATTTTTAGATCTAATGGAATATGCCAATCAGATGCAAGAGCTCATTGAGCGCTCAGTGAGCGGTCGTGCTTCTGGATGTACCCATTATGTTTACAGCTCCTAATATGTTTATTGGTTACTGCAAGCATTTCCGCATCCAATGTGCAGGAGTCAAAACTACAGTATAAGTACATACAGTATGGACACTGAACTTTTTAAGTGGTCTCCAATTTTTAATGCGCATGCGTCGATTTCCAACCAAGAATATGGTTTCCTTTCAGAAAGTTGAAATTTCAAGCTAGATTAGGTTAGCTAAATTTCCTTCCTATAAAATATAATTAATCCTTTCGCCTATATAATATTGTATGAGACTCGTGGTAAAGAAATCGGGCCAAACATAAGTATCGCGAGTGAGAGCCATAGTACGTCGTTCGTACAAAGCTTAATTTTTTTTTAATTTGTAAAAGAAAAGTATGGCAAGGGATTAATAAAATTAAGTTTAATTAAAAAATTAAATCAAATTCTTTTGGAGACGTTGTATTGTGTAGACTGTTATATTTATACAATAAAGTTCTCGTAATAAAGTATGCATGTACGTGCGTGCGCGCACGTGTGTGTATGTATGTGTGTACGTATATTATTAAATTACAACTTTACATTTAATTACAATTTTCATGCAATATATAATATTATTTTTTCATACATAATTATTCAATTAAAATTCTTATATAATATTTAATCAATTATTATTTTTTATTAACTTATTATTGTTTAATATTATTATTATTAATGTGAATATTATTTTTATATAATGAGTTCGTTAATATTATATTATTATATAATTCTGATTTAAAACTATACTCGCTATAAACAATTTCATGACACGACCAAATTGTCTTTTTTTTTTAAATCATTCTGTCACTTTATAAAAACTCAAATTTATAAACGTCTTTCCATCCCACAACATGACGGCGAGTCATGTGACCCGAGACCCACTACGTCAAAGATGCCGACGCTCAGTGTCCATACTGTATGTATTTATACTATGGCAATACTATTATGACACAGTCTCATAATGCGGAATCGGAAAAACGTTCGTAAATGATCGTGGCGTATTTATCTGGAGATAATTAATTACCTTTAGAGTTATGTTCAGGGTCCCATAGAGTAGAAACTGACAATGGAACGGAACTCGCAGAATCAACACGACGAATCACAATCGTTCCGCTATTTTCGCTATAATTTCACTGTTACAATTTGCGGAATGAACGAAAGTTGCACATAACATCAATATTATATGCTGTCGAAGTATATTACAGTCATTGTCCATATAATGCGATCGGTTACATACTGTTTTTGTCTTCTTCATTAATATGGACACAGTAGCAGAATATTAATGATTCAATGATTACAATAAATATGAATGTAGATATTAATCAGCAGCTTATGATTCCGTTTATTTTCTTTCTCTTATGTCCCATTAAGCGATAAACGCAGAAACGGAATCAAGATTCAGCCAATCATAAGATAGTTTTACGGTTATGTTAAAAACATTTTACTGCTAAGAGAAAGAAAAGAAGTTCTAATGTTTACCAAGTTGTTATATACATTATTATATCACCGATAAGATACTATTAAAGACCGTCAACCCTGGGCAAATTTTTGGCGGTGTAAAAAGGGTCCCAAGGGCCCGGAGATAATAGAAGAACGCTGACATTATCGACAATTGATATAAATTTGCTATTATTACCATAAATATTTGACTTATACATTATTAAATTTATGATTTTTTATTACATAAATGTTCCATAAATAAACATGTATTTATAAATATGTATAAATATGTAATTTGTAAAGCTGTAATATCCTATATATTGTAAAAAAATTACAATTTTTTTCTCTGCAGTTATCATCTCTGTTAATAATCAAATCGGCTTTGATGATAACACTGAAATCACAAATTTAAAGAAAAATCGAGTATTATCGAGTTCTAAATGCATAAATATGTCTATTAAACTAATAAATCATCATAAAATAAATACAATATTATCAGTTTTTAACTCTTAATCACTTCAATATTCACAAGGACGCGAACTAAGAATGTCGGTCTTTAATAGTATCTTGTCGGTGATTATATAAAAATATTATTTTTATTATTACAGGCATTGTAAATAATATAAAAAGTA
>NW_017305672.1:1582806-1591645 GCF_001594115.1 Trachymyrmex septentrionalis
GGTCTTTAATAGTATCTTGTCGGTGATTATATGAAAATATTATTTTTATTATTACAGGCATTGTAAATAATATAAAAAGTATGATTTCATATTATTCCGCCTGTTCTGCTTCCGCTTATTTTGCTTTAGCCAATCAAAAGTCTCGCTTGCTTAAAAGTAATAGATATATAATTTCTACCGCGAGACAAAAGTTGAACTTAATTCAACTTTTGCCGCGTAACGGAAGTAATATTATTTCTAGAAGTTTTGCATGGTGAGGCAGACTTAAGAACATAGAATTATAGATTATTGGTTAGTGCGATAACTTTTGTCGCGCGGCAAATTGTGACGCGGTAGCCAATAAGCCTTTAGCTCCAAATGTGTTTATTGGTTATCGCGTCTCATTTTGCCGCACGGCAAGCGTTTTCGCGTCCAGTATGCAGAAACGCTTTTCCTAAGAATGCCGTCCTATGAATAGAAATTTACAGCGGAACAGAACAGCACGACCACAACTCTGCAGTTATTACTCTCCTTTCTTTTCTGCGATTGTGATTGGTTTCGCTATTCTCATGGGACGGCACCCTAATTCTGCACACTAAACGCAGAAATGCTTGCCGCAAGCGTCCAGTGTGCAAAAGCCATAAGAAAGAAAACGAAGTGGCTGTGATTCGTCGTGTTGATTCCATTCCATTGCTAACTTCCGCTTCATTGCTGGATTTACACTGAATCTGACGTGCACTCAACAACCAATCAGAAAACAAGATTTTGCTTCTTATCATCGATATGAAAGAAAATTCTGTTTTCTGATTGGTTGTAGAACGTCGCACGACGCACGTCGGATTCAATGTAAATGTGAATTCAGCATATGGGACAGCAATCTCTGATTATCATCCGAGTATTATACAGGTATTATTCCATTCTTGTTATTTACTGAACGTTAAACAAAGATGACATGACAAAGAAAACACCCAGGTGGGAATTATTTGATATGCCTCGGTATGTTGATTAATCATGCGCTTGTATAGAAGACTCTTTTCTCCGTTTAAATCACTAACAAAATTAATTTTTATAAGTACATATACACGCAAGCATCGGCGGAATCCACAAAAGAAATAAATTTGCGCAACAGAAAACGGTGAAATTGACGGAATGAAGCCATGATCAATCATGAACGTTCCGCAGTTCCGCATCCCATGGGAGCGCATTCTATAATTTCATATTATTCTGCGTGTTCTGTTTCCGCTTATTTTGCCTAATGGCACGGTCTCAGGTGCAGAATTGGCGGAACGTTTGTGATTGGTCGTGACTTTATTCCGCCGATTCCGTTCCGCTGAAATGTGTTTTCCTATGTCTCATTGAGCGGAATATGCAATTAACTCTGACCAATCACAAGAGTCTTCCTTTAAATTACTTTTATTAGATCTATCAGAATAGCGTTTGTCATTGGCTTGCATTGATTGCGCATCTGCAAATTCTACTTAATGGGACATAGGAAAATGAATTCCTGCGGATCATACATACATACAGAAACATTGCCCCGACTTTGTTTTGTGTACCCATTTTGATTTTGATTTATATTTTTGCTTTTCTGTATACTATATATATAACATTTGTGTTCTGAGCATATTGATCCTCGTATTTATCTAGAGACTTAATTAATTATCTTTAAGGTTATGTTCAGATTCCCACCGAGTGCTACCCAAGTATCATTCTATTCTTATTATTTACCGAATGTTAAACAAGGACGACATAACATCCGAAGAACATCTAGGTGGGAATCCGAACACGTCTCAGCATATTGATTAACCATGCGCTTGAAGGAGACAGTTTTTTCCATTTAAATCAGCTTAATAAGGTTAGTTTTTATAAGTATACACGCACACACGCAGACATTGGCGGAATCCGCAAAAGAAATAAATTTGCGCAACAAAAAACGACGGAATCGGTGGAATTAAGTTACGACCAATCACGAACATTCTGCCAATTCTGTACCATGGAACCGCATTATAAAGGGAAAATCACACGGTGCGAAAAACGACTGCGGAATAGAGAATGCGTCATAAAAGCAATCAATCAGTGTTATTCTGCGTTATTTCAAAGCACTAATTGGTTATTTTAATGACGCATTCTTTATTCCGCAGTTTTTTCCGCATCGTGTGATTTTATCCTAAGGTTTGTTCGCGTCGCATGTTCAAAATAAAAGCGGGGAGCACATACTTTTAAGTATTAAACACAAGTTGAAGGAATAGCGATAAGAATAACATTACCCTATCAGAAATGAGATACACTGGAATATACACTTTCTGATAGGTTGAAATCGTGTTATTCCTATCGCTATCGCTATTCCTTTGCATGTGTTTTACATATAAACACAAGGCATAAGAAAATCAATCAATCAGAGTCCTTTATTTCATGAAAAGGAAAAAAATAAAGTACTTTGATTGGTTCATTTTCTTATGCCTCATATGTTATGCATTATGCAAGAGTCTGTGCTCCTCGCTTAAGGGTCGATAGGAGAGATCTGTGGAAACCTCTAGTCAAAGATGAATTTTCTTATACCAAAATTACGGCTAAAAATATTGGATGGATCGCGTTTTAATTGCGATATTCGTAATCAGAAAAGACTCCTGAAAGCTCGTACAGAGCAATTTTTTTGTAAAAGGCATAATAAAAATTTGTTTTGATATTTCACTCAATGTGTACTATAGTGCAATTAAGGTGTACATAATTTTATTTTAAAAAATTTTCAAGAATCAATTTGCAAAATCTGGCTCTGTACAAGCCTTCCTAATAATATAAAAAAGAAATCCCAACAAGTTTCATAAAGAAATAATATTTCTTCGAGAAGAAAAATGAACATAACCTAGGCCAGAACTGCATGTTTTGCTACAGCTGATTGTTAATCATAGGGAAATTCTTTACATTGAGTTGAACAAAGAAAGATAATAAGTTTCCTTGTCTTTCTTGATGGCATTGACAATTTTCGTCTTCGGCATGCCGAGAGTGGCCGAGAGCGAACTAGACAACATGAGCTAACCTGTTGAAAAAAACCCTCTTTCGATCTGTCCCACTTGGTAGAAGACCGAAGACCGAAAATGTTTTCTCAGCGATCTCGGCCGCTCGGTGTAAATCACTATAAGGGCATTCGAGATAACATATAAGTTTTAATAAATTTTAGTAATCATAAAATGATTTCAAAACGCAATAGTTCATGAGATATTAATTATTTACGATTTTTTATGGAAGTTATATACTGCCTTTACAACCCAGCAAACAAGAATGCATTGAAATGAATTGAAATGGATCCAGATTTTCAGAAATATTGATTCACAAATGTTAAAATGAATGCTTTTCAATCCTGAATGCATTTTTATTCATTTATAGAAATTGCATGGAGCATATCTCTATGCCTTTAAATCTAAAAATAATATTAACTTTTTCTGTGTGCATTGTGAATACTATTCAATTCAAAATTTAGAATAAAAAATGCAGTTTTTCAATCCAAATGCATCCAATTGAATCTAATTGAATTCAGTTGAATCCAATTAAATCCCAAAAAAAGTATTCGGTATTGGTAAAATACGCGCATTCGGATAGAAAAAAATTTCAATCCATTTTAATTCATTCTCGTTTACTGGGAAACACAGTCTGTAAGAATTTCATGTAGTCGTGTGCGTAAGGTGCGAGATCAGATACTGGAGATCCCACGTTCTAATCCTACGTTTTTTTTCCTTTTTTCACATATTTTTTCTGAAATAAAGTTATTAATAAATATATTAGGAGCACATTTTTATATAATTATTAAATTTATGTACGTGTACTTTTAAAAGTTTTAAACTAACAACCAAAATATAGTCAAACGTTTGAAAGAATATAAATAAAATTACTAAAACCATATCAGAAATTGGACACAATATAAATAAATAAATTTATTAAATTTTTATTATGTCAGTAAGTAGTAAAAAATTCAAATCAAACCCACACTTTGTTGAAAAGCGAGAAAAATCGGAATCATGAGTTAAAGTATATAAAGTTTATAATTACGTTATATAAAGTTAGATGATGAAATCAACTACTTTATTTTATCTTTTTCCCGGCATGCTATTCTTGTTTTACGTCTAATAAACAGAAGATGAAATAATATAGGAGTATAAATAAGTTTCCGCCGTTTTTTATCAAAAATTGGGCATTTATTGTGAAAGAACGGCACCTAATGTTTTATTTGAAGTATTATCCATCGCTAGCCACTACTTTTTCCCATCTTTCTGGCAGCATACGGATATCGCGTCGGAAAAACGCTTCATCTTTTGAAGCTATCCACGAATCGACCCAATTTTTGGTATCTTCATATGAGGTGAAGTGTTGCTCAGACAGGCCATGCGCCATCGATCGAAACAGGTAGTAATCAGAAGGAGCAATGTCTGGTGAATACGGCGGGTGAGGTAAAACTTCTCAATTGAGTGTTTCCAAGTAGGTTTTGACCGGCGCCGCAACATGGACGAGCATTATCATGCAGAAGAATAACTTTGTCGTGTCTGGAGTAGTAGTGGGCGCGTTTTTCCTTGAGTGCTCGGCTCAATCTCATCAATTGTGTTCGGTAGAGAGCCCCAGTAATGGTTTCGTTCGGTTTGAGCAACTCATAATAAACGACACCTAGCTGATCCCACCAAATACACAACATGAGCTTTTTCCCATGAATGTTCGGCTTGGCTGTCGATGTTGAAGCATGACCAGGTGGTCCCCATGATTTCTTCTTCTTTGGGTTATCGTAGTGGATCCATTTTTCATCACGTGACTACACGCAAAAAACCCTTTCGTTTATGCCTGGCAAGCAGCATTTCACATGTGAAAAATTGGCGTTCAACGACGTTTCTCGGCTTCAGTTCATATGGAACCCAATTTCCTTGCTTTTGAATCATTCCCAACGATTTTAAGCGATGTGAAATGGCTGGTTGAGTCACTCCTAATATAAGTGCAAGTGCTTCTTGCGTTTGGTACGAATCTTCATCCAATAATGTTTCCAATTCCGCGTCTTCGTACACTTTCGGTCTTCCGCTACGTTCTTTGTCTTCGACGTCAAATTCACCGTTCTTAAACTTTTGAAACCACTCACGGCAACTTCTCTCACTTAAGGCAGCCTCACCATATGCTTCTACAAGCAATCGATGCGCCTCAGCTGCAGATTTCTTAAAGAAGTAAATCAAAAGCTCCCGCAAATGATGCTTATTCGGCTCAAAACTCGACATTTTCGCACGAAAAAAGATATAAGATGCTGATGCAAAATCGCTAATATTTCAAGGTTATGTTCTTGCCAGATGTCCAACCTTACGATATGACGTTTTACAGCTGACAATTTTAATTATAACATACTGGTAGCGCCATTGTTTGTCAAACGGCGGAAACTTATTTATACTTCAATAATAATTATATAAGTGTAGATTGCGCGTAAATCTCTCTTATCGCGCTGACTCCAAAGTAATCCCCTTAAATCTGTATCATATTACTACTATTAATTTATTACAAGAAACATTAATTTGTTCATAGAATATTTTTTTTATACATATGTATTTACAATGTATGCGTAGTTATAAAATAACATTTACATATACGCAAATATGTGCATATACAAAAATTCACAATTCACAGTGGCGACTGTTAGCCTTATTCCTTATTGCTTTTCGCTACAAAAGACCAGAAAGAATTTTCATACCAAATCTTGAGTAGATACACGGTGTGACACAGTGTATCATTACATCCTTGTTATTCAGCATGGATAACATGATCACTGTTTTGCACTGTGCACTGTGTCACTTGTAGGAAGACACACGATGCTTTATTGTAATACAAAGTATAAAAATCAGGGCTTGATTATCAGGCTTAGAATTATTATATTGAAAAGAAAACGAGTATTCTATTTGATGAATTTATTTTCATTGTAAAATTTATATTCTCTCTCTCTCTCTCTCTCTCTCTCTCTCTCTCTCTCTCTCTCTCTCTCGTCTACGTATTTTATTACTAAGACACTAAGAGCTTTAAATTTGGAATTAATCTGACACAAAGCATTTTTACTGTTTGGTCTATTTGAATATAATCTTTTCATAGAATTTATTATTAAATTAAATTTTCTTATAATTAATTAATTTTTTACATGTACGAGGTCTGTTCAAAAAGTAACGCGAATTTTGTGTTTTTTCAAAAATTATTTATTTATTCATGAATATCTATTTTGTCCCCTTCAAAGTAATCCCCATCAGATATTATACACTTGTGCCAACGTTTTTTCCAATTCTCGAAGCACTTCAAAAAATTATTTTTTGTGATCTTGTTCAGCTCCTCCTTCGATACCGTCTTTATCTCCTCAATCGTAGCGTAGCGTCGTCCTTTCATGGGCCTCTTCAGTTTCGGGAACAAGAAAAAGTCACAGGGGGCCAGATCTGGGGAATACGGTGGCTGCGGCATCATTAGTGTGTTGTTTTTGGTCAAAAATTCGCGCACAAGCAACGATGTGTGAGCAGGGGCGTTATCATGGTGCAAAAGCCAATTTTTGTTCTTCCACAAATCCGGGCGTTTCTGGCGGATTGCTTCGCGCAAATTGCGCATAACTTGCAGGTAATATTCCTTATTGACCGTTCTACCCTGTGGCAAGAACTCATGATGCACCACGCCCCTGCAATCGAAGAAAACTGTAAGCAAAACCTTCACATTCGACCGAACTTGGCGCGCTTTTTTCGGTCTTGGCTCGTGCGGCAGCTTCCATTGGGATGATTGAGCTTTGGTTTCCACGTCATAACCATAAACCCATGATTCGTCACCAGTTATGACCCTCTGGAGCAAATTTGGGTCGTCGCGGACAGAGTCCAACAGCTCCTTAGCAATGTTAATGCGATGCTGTTTTTGGTCGAAATTGAGCAATTTTGGTACGAATTTCGCGGCGACCCGTCTCATGCCCAAATCATTGGTAAAAATCGAATGGCACGAGCCAATCGATATGTTTAGGTCCTCAGCAACCTCTCTAACGGTGATTCGACGATTGGCCAATACTATTTTCTTCATTTCATCAATGTTTTCGTCTGTTGTTGACGTGCTCGGGCGTCCGGCACGCTCTTCGTCGTTCACATCTTCTCGGCCCTCTGAGAACATTTTGTACCACCGATAAACGTTGCTTCGGTCCAAGGTAGCTTCACCATATGCCACAGTCAACATTCGGAATGCGTCCGCGCACTTAATTTTGTTTTTCACACAAAATTTGATACAGATTCTTTGATCCATTTTTTGGAATAGGCAAAAATCGAAGACGAGCCAAAACACGTGCAAGCAAAGCAGCTGTCAAAAATTAACTGAACATTCAAAATGGCCGAACTTGTCGGCATAAGTGAGAGACATGAGTACCAACATAATGCCACAAAAAATCGAAAATCGAATATACGTAACCCGCGGAAATTCAAAATTCGCGATACTTTTTGAACAGACCTCGTATACATAGATGTACTTTAGGATATTTAATTTTGGCTAAGGTACATCAATCATTTGACTTTATACAAGGAGGAGCATTAAAAATAGGTTACCTGAATAACTTGCTTGTTTTTACCAATAGAAGAAAAAATGTCAAACAAAAGTTGCTTGGTTTCGAAGGGCACATAATATGATGTCAATAATTATTTTGTAGGTGGAGGCGTAAAGAATAGGCAAAGGTTAAATCTGTTTTTTTTAATGGAATGATATGTTTTTTTACTTACAATCTGAACATTTTAAGACAAATATAATACAATGATTTATAATTGAAGGTCATTCAAGGTTACGCAAAGTCAATAATGGAAAATAATTGAATGTAATGGAAAATAAATTGTTTTAAGGCACTTTTCGAATAATTTCGTGTCTTCTCTTCTTATTGGTATACCGTTAATCGTTCAAGTGTATGTAAATATTTACATACCGTTTAAATTGAATCAGAAAAAGAGCAAAAATGGATTTTCGTCTATGATGAATGTCGCCAAATTATGAGAGAAGCAGTACGTTTGTATGCTGAAAGATTTCCTGATCGTGTCCTTCATTCTCTGTTTTCTCAAACATAGTACAAATTTTTCAAGAAATAGGAAGTGTAGATAATACAAAACGCAAACGAATGCAAGAAAGCAACTGATGACGGAAATTCAACAAACATTTTAGCCGCTGTAGCACTAAATCTACATATCAGTACAAGACAGCTTGAACATGAAAGTGGTATTAGTCGACGAAGTATTCTGCGAATACTCTATTCCAACAAATTTCCTTTCCATATCTCACTTCATCAAGAGTTACGAGGGGGGACCCATAAGTTCCGGGAATTACGCTGTGGTGGGGAGGGAGAGTGGGGGAACCTATTGTTTGACCACATGTCCGTTAGTGTCACGCCACCTGCGTCAGTGTGCGAAGTTGTGTCGCTGTGAGTGCATCGGTTCGCCTGTGAGATTTTTTTTAGTAAAACAACTTTTTACATTTCGGCGAAAACGTAATGGCAGATTGTCGAGAACAACGCGCGGCTGTGAAATTTTGTTTCCTGTTGGGGAAATCGGCCGCGGAAACTATCGTAATGCTTAAGACTGCTTATGGGGATGCTGCCTTAAGTAAAACCAGAGTTTACGATTGGTTTTCACGTTTTAAAAATGGAGAAATGTCTATTGAAGACCAATTTCGTTCAGGACGCCCCTCAACGTCAAGAACTGATGAAAACCTCGACAAAATCAATGCCCTTGTTCGTGAAGACCGTCGCCGAACCATTGATCAACTCTGTGAGATGTCGGGAATTTCATGGAGTTCAATTCAGAGAATTTTATCCGAAGATTTGCACATGAGAAGGGTTGCAGCCAAATTCGTCCCGCGA
>NW_017305672.1:1592098-1606927 GCF_001594115.1 Trachymyrmex septentrionalis
CCGATGAGTGAATTTATAAACTGTTTTGAACAATGGAAGAATCGTTTGGAGAAGTGCGTTGTGGTCAATGGCGAATACTTTGAAGGTGATTAAAATTTGGTGTTAAAATATTGAGAAATAAAGAAGTTATGACGAAATTCCCGTTTTTTTTGGGTCCCCCCTCGTACATGACAATGATTTTCAAAATCATGTACAATTCTGTGAATGAACACTACAAAGATTATAAGAAGATGATATGTTTGTCACTAAAATCTTATTTATTGACAAAGCTACATTTATAAACAATAGACAAATAAATGTTCGTAACATGCACTATTGGTCAGTAAAAAACCCATTGGATGAGAGAAGTGGACAGACAGATACTTTGATCTATAAACATCTAGGCCGGAATTCTTAATGATAAAATAATTGGTCCTCATTTTATCAATGAATCATTAAATAACCGCAAGTATGCACAGATTTTAACAGAAATATTACCACTATAATTAGAAGATCTTTCACTGAACGTACGACAATCAATGTGGTACTAGCAAGATGAATGTCCTGCTCATTCTGCACGGATTATTATTGAATTGCTAAACAGAAAATTTGGAAATCGTTGGATTGGTCAGTCAAGAAATAACAGATGGGCGCGCGATTTAATACCCCAGAACACCTATGGATTTTTATTTTTGGGGAAAGTTAAAACAATAAGTGTACAGCGAAATGCTGATAACAAGAGAAAACATAAAGGAGCGTATAAGAAGAACTTACATTGCGATTGATCGAAATTCGTCGTGCAGTGTTTTCTGTGTTGACACGTTTTAAAAAATGCGTCAATGTTCAAAGTCATCATTTTAAACACATTTGTTGTAACGGTAAGTATGCAAATAAGTAAATTAGTGAAATATTTGAAAAATGCCTTCAAACAATTTATTTTCAATTACAGTTAACCTTGATATGTTTAAATAAATCTTTAATGTTTATTTACATACTGTGATACACTTGAACAATTAGCGGTATATCAATCAAAAGAAAAGACATGAAATTATTCGAAGAGTGCCTTGAAACAATTTATTTTTCATTACATTCAATTATTTTCCTCAATTATTGATCTTGTGTAACCTTGAATGACCTTCAATTATAAGTCATTGTATTTATCTTAAAATGCTCTATCAGAATGTAAATAAAAAAATACATCATTCCATTAAAAAAAACAGATTTGACTTTTGCCTATTCTTTACGCCTTCACCTAGAAAACAATTATTGGCATCACATTATGTGCCCCACGAAACCAAGCAACTTTTATTTGATACTTTTTCTTCTATTGTTAAAAATAAGCGAGGTATTCAGGTGACCTGTTTTAAATGCCCCTCCCTATATAACGTAATTACAAAAACTTTAACTCATGATTCCATTTTTTTGCATTTAAACAAAGAAGTAGTTTTAATTTGAATTTTATACTATTTACTAACACAATGAAGATTTAATTTATTTATAATATTTATTTATATTGTGTCCAACCTCTGATATGATTTTAGTAATTTTATTTATATTTATTCTAACGTTTGACTATATTTTGGTTGTTGGTTTAAAACTTTTAAAGTGCATGTATAAATTCAATAATTATATAAAAATATGTTCGCTCTAATATGTTTATTAATAATTTTATTTTAGAAAAAATACGTGAAAAAAAGGAAAAAAAAGAACGTAGGATTTGAACATGGGATCTCCAGTTTACTGATCTCGCATCTTACGCGTACGACCACGCAGAATTCTTACATATTGTGTTTATGATATATAACGCGCATGGAAAATTATAAATAATTAATATCTTGTCAACTATCGCGTTTTGAAATCAATTTTGCTATTATACATTAATGGGAAAGGTATATGATTATTAAAATTTATTAAAACTTATATGTTATTTCGAATGTCCTTATACTGATATATACCGAGCGGCCGAGATCGCTGAGAAAGCATTTTCGGTCTTTAATCGCTTGTATAGTGACCAGAGCGAGAACGTCGGGCTTTCGCTCTCTTTTGCTGTCTCGTTCGCTCTCGACAGGAATCATATTAGTTTCGTACGTATATAAATACACAACCACATAAGAAGATGGAGATTATATTATCTGAAATTGGCAGACCTGAATCCAGAGCTTCAAAGTCCTACCACGTGAGATCTCCAAAGTCAAATCAAACTTGGCCCGTCACTCCTGTCGACCCTTAACCCAAGGAGTACTTGGATCATAGGTAAGATGGCGGTTGGAACAATTGAATTCATGTGCCCCCAATGTTCAGTAAAGGCTTAAACACAATAGCCACAACAGTGAATAACGAGTCCAATCAGAGCTCTGATTGGACAGTTTGTTATTCTCTGTTCTCTGTGCCTATGTCTATTGTGTTTAAGCCTATACAATAATAAATTTCAACCTGTCAGAAATCATGTATTCTAGAATGGACGTTTTCTGATAGATTCAAATTTCTTATTTTCTGTTGCTGTTGCCTGTGCTTTTCATTGAGTGCTTTCCATTTGATGACACATCATAGAAGCGTTGTTCTATCCTTATTGACATTCAGAGAGTGACAAAGATAGAATGACACTTGTGTCGACTTGATTCGAATGTACATGACTGGATAAAACCTCCGGTTGTAAAAATTACTACTTTAAATTATTTGTATTTTGTATGAAGAGTTTTGAAGTGCAATTAAAAAGATTTGTGAATCATTCTATTAATTATAATTAATGAATCTTTTGTGAACCATGTACTTGATCGAAATAATCAGCCGGATATAATTCAACAATGTTTATACATGGAATTGTTTGTATTTTGTATGAAGAGTTATGAAGTATCATTAAAAACATTTGTGAGTGTTCCAGACACACTTAATTAAATATTTAAGTATCATATATTTGACTGAAATATAGATTCAGGTGCTACAGTCACGAAAATTCCGGGTAATTATCCAGAAGATTTCTTACCTTCAATTTCAATGAAATTATGCTCATTCAACGCGTTTTTGCATGAAATGAAAGAATCTGGCAGTTAAATGTTGTGCCTAGTCCCACGAAGCGAGATATTTATCGTTAAAGTTGATGACTATTTAGGTTAGAAAATCTGTCATAGTCACGAAACACTGCGATGCGAGCATGCGTTGCGGTCACGTTTTTATGACATTTTTATGCTCTAGAAATACTATTCTCACATTTCGAATTCCAAATGAATTTTTACTGTTTCTAAAGACTGTCCTCATATCCCATTGTGCTTATGGATTAGAAATATTTTAAGCGGATACTGTCTAGGCTGCAACTTCTAAGCGGTTAGGCCCCAAGTGAGTATGTTTTTTTTTTGTTCGGGACGGCGTAGCCTAGAAGTTGTAACAGCGTCCGCTTGAAATATTTCTAATTCATAAGGACAGTGGGATGTGAGGACAGTCTTTACAGGGTGTAAGGGTAGTATTTCTAGAGCATGAAAATGTCATGAAAACATAACCGCAGTGCATGCGGCTACGCCGCCCCAAACAAAAAAAATATATACCCGCTTGGAGCCTAACCGTCTAGAAGTTGCAGCGTAGACAGTGTCCGCTTGGAATATTTCTAACCTACGAAAACAGTGGGGTGTGAGAAAAATCTTTTTAGAACGGTCTTTTTACTATCTGCTAGGTCCCAAGCGGGCAGAATATATTATTGTTTTCTTTTGCTGAGCGGCGTAGCCCTAGTCTATACACCCCACTGTCTACATAACAGATTTTCTAACCTCAACACTACTTTTCTTGCTAAACAATTTTGGAACAATTTTGTTCTTCTTCTGCTACTTTTCAATGGCCTAGGTTCCGATGTAGCCGGATTAACGTGGCCAGTCTTATCCAAATCGAGATATAGTAAAAACAAATTCGAAAATCCGATTGCAATGCACCGGTTACTTCGAACCGGGCAGAAGTAACAAAAAAAAGAGATGATGCAATCAAAACGAAAATGAAAGGCGCCCCTCTAGACATTAGACGTCTGCGACTACGACGCTTCGGTGCCGCATAGACGCGCGTCTAGACGAATAAAGGAATTATCGGTGATGTAATACAGTGCACAGTCAAAGCCGGCCACGCTTTTCAAAAAATATGATTGAGGTGATGCAACACCCGAAGCGAGGCGAAACACACGTCCGATCCGCTCGAATGCCCGCACAAGCCTAAGCAATTTTGTTATGAATGGTGTGATCGGAAAAGAACCAAGAATACCGAAATACTAAAGAGACTATCGATCGCGTCTAACAAAATAGGATCCTCCACGATTTTTAAATTTTTACTTTAAATGAAAGTTGAAATGCTAAAAACAATTATTACAATCACAATATGCATTAAAAATAATTAAATGTATAAAAGTTATGCGTTTCTGCCACGAGCACAAATTTATTCCACAAATAACCCTATCCTATGTACAATACTTTATGATTCAATAAAAAAATAACAATCAAAAGACTAAAAACTGTGTTTTCTATTTAATTCAAATCTTGCGTTAATTTTGGGACACCCTTTACAATAAAATTAAATTAAATGATACTTTCGCAAGACTTGGCGATGAATTTGGAGTTAGTGCTAGTAATGCAAGTGTGTTTTCGAAGAATGCTTCCTATTTTAGCACATTATTTAAAACAATTAATAGTTTAGCCTTCAAAACAGTCTTTAAAAATAAATTTACCGTTAGCATTCCGTGCTCGATACAGTCATGTTCAATCAATAATCGATTGTTTAGAAATTGAGATTCAGAAGCCTGGATTTGCGGTAAATCAAAGTGTAACTTGGTCTGAATACAAAAAATGTAATATGTTAAAATATTTAATAATAATATCTCAGAATGGTTTGATCAATTTCATATCAGAAGGTTTTTTGTGGAAGAACGTCCGATGCTACTATCGTTGAACAGAGTCAATATTTAAATAAGCTACCGGAAAACTGTGCGGTCATGACTAATCGAGGCTTTAAGAATATTGAATATCTTATAAAAAGGAAAGAGTGCATTTTTATTCGACCGCCGAGTGTATCGAGTAATTTAAAATTAACAAAGGATAAAGTGCTAGAAACTTGTCGTATCGCTAGCTTAAGTAGAAAGAGTTATTAGAAGAATAAAAAAATTTAATATTCTGAAGTCTCATTCTTCAATCCATCATGAATTATTAGACGTGATAGATGATATAATCATTGTGGCTGGAAGATTAATTATTATAATATTCAATCACCACTTATAGCACAATAAATTTTGAAAATACTTTCATGTTTATTTATTTTCCATGTTACATATATTTATGCATATTATTTTTCTATTCCACTAAGAAGTAAGAGAAAAATATTTTTTTTTCCAAAAAGTCATAGCATTTTGTATAACCTCCTTCACAAACGTTTCATCGTACTGTACGCAAGTTATAATAATCTTCTGCGATGTTTCGAAGTTTCGTGTTTTGCCATACAAAAATAACCTTTTTCAACGTTTTTCATAAACATTTGCAATTGAATTTGAGCACAAAATTTTGGTCCTATGCGCTGATCTTTTGTAATGTACTATATCTCTCCTTCAATTTCAAACTTACAGGGCATTTTATTTCCACGACAAAATCTTCTCCTACTGCGTCAGGAAAAGCATCAATTATAGGAAAATTAGGATTTAACAATAATCCAGTGCGATGCAATTGAGTTTGCAAATTTTCTTTTAATATCTTTAATACTTCCAGTTCCAAGCGTCTTCTTCTTTCTATTGCACCGGTATCTCTTATTTTAAGAGCACTCTGATTATTTCTTCAACTAAAATGCCTTGCGGTTTCTTACAATGTGGAATTTCATAAATTCGAGCTGTTATTTTGCCATATCTTAATTATTTCCACATTGTAGATTGATTTTGATCTATCGTATCCTTCGCAACATCTTTCAAAGATCGTATAGCTATTTCGATACTTGCAAAGCTTAAAAAATTATCTGCATTTTTACACGTATTAGTAGTACAAAATCGTAACATTACGCATGCATCGATAGATCTTCGTTTGATTTGAATTGTATAAAGTGTCTTGAGAGTTGGCAGTTGAATTTTATCTTTTCCATTCCGCTCAATAGGATCTGCAAAATTCCATCATTGTTTGGAAGGACTGGAACAGGCTTTGATGATAGTAAATCTTTTGTTCTCATGCTTTTCACATTATCTCCAATTTGTGCCAGCCGAGGTTTCTTCTAATAACAAACAGTCGCAGTCGGGTCAGGCTCTTCGCTTCGACAATGAACCCACATCAGAAATGTGATGTTTACAACCACTTGAAACCATAACATTACATAGTTAATATTATATATAATTTACTATTTCTCATTAACATTAATTTCAATATACCTGCTAAAGCTGCACAGTCATCGCATTTAAAATATTCGACTTTTTCATTTTCCTCGTCGACAAGCATCGATATCGAATACAGTTTGCTGTTGATTCTATGTTCGGGGACACACTTTGCCTTGAATGTAACAGAAGCAGCCTTCTCGCTTTAATTCTACAAATCCAAACTGCAAAATCTCCGTAGTTTTCACCTTCAGCTTTACAAAATGTTTATATTGGCAAAATAGAATACATAATAAAATTAGAATATAAGGTTAGAATTTTACTGTATGAAATAAATACGAGGGTGAATCAAATATTAACCGGAATTCTTTTTTAATATTTATTTATTTATAAAACAATACAAAAATACTGTTGATTATTTTTCTACATAGTCTCCTTCACGCTCTACACATTTTTCCCAGCGGTTTGGAAGCTTGTTAATTCCTTGCTCGTAGAAACTTTGAAGTTGAGTCACCAACCAATTGCGCACGAATTCCTCAACATCTTGATCGTTGTCAAATCGTTGGACGTCGATTATGACTCACATTTTCCACACTTTCTCGTCCACTCTTAAACTTTTTGGCCCAATCAAACACTTGAGTTTTAGACAGAGTATCATCCCCATACTGAACCTTCAATCGAGTCAAAATTTCGTACGGTTTAACGCCTTCCTTAGTTAAAAACTTTATTATAACCCATTGTGCAACGGACGCTGGAACCTGTTGCTCACTCATAGCTGTACTGGCGAATTGACTGAGTCAAACAGCTCACCAAGCGTTTTCCCTACTCCTGATACACTACACTACAAGAACCTACACTGTGAGAGCGTTGGCTCGTGGTTGGCTAAGAAAAGTATTTGTAAAATTCCGGTTTATATTTGATCCACCCTCGTAGATATGTTATTATTCAATGTATGTCGTTTCATTATATAACCTATGCATATCTATTTAATAAATAGATATATGTTGCATATACTTACTTTTTAGATTTTACACCGCGAGTTGAACACTTCGTTTTGGGTAAAAAAATCGGAAACCATTAATGCAATTACTTTAAGTAAGTTATCCGACTGTGCTTGAACAAATCCGATTTGATTTTTTTCGAGACATAATTACCGATATTGCAAATATAAACAATAATTGTAATTATTTCAAGAAAATCAACCGGTTATCTCGTAAAATATTTGAAAATACCGAATTTTGACGTCATGTATGGTCTCACCCAATCACAGAGTGTTTCCTTCCCACTTCTTTTACAATCATTTTTATTAATTTTTAACATACATTATTTATGATTAAAATCTTGTGTCCATATTATAAATTCTTTTAATTCAATATGTAGTATATAAAAATAATTTTTAAAGCATACTTTATTTTCCAAAATTGGACCTTATTTTCGTGACCGTAGCGCCTGAATCTATGGTATATTTCGATCAAATACATGACATTTAAATGTTTAATTAAAAGTGTCTGAAACACTTACAAATGTTTTTAATGGTACTTCATAACTCTTTATACAAAATACAAACAATTCCATGTATGAACATTGTTGAATTTAGATCCGACTGATTATTTCGGTCAAGTACATGGTCCAAAAAAGATACATTAATTATAATTAATCGAATGAGGGTGCGATTACATGTAGCGCGATACGCGATACAGAAATTAACTATAGTAAATAACTATCAGAATCGCCCAAACCGTGTCGCTTGTTCTTTTCTTCTCTATTACATGTAGCGCAGTAAGCGGCTAGTGGCAAATAAACTTCAATATAAATTTTTTTAAATATATTAATTTATTTTTATGTACAGTTCATCAACACTTTTCTTTTTTCAATGAATTTACTTAATAATTGCATTTAAATCAATTAATTCTATTCAAAAGTGCTTCCCAGTAAACGAGAATAATGAATTAAAATGTATTAAAATTTTTTAATGCGTACTTTAAATCCATGAAAATAGATTGAATGGATTGAAATGGATTGGATTCGAGCTGACACTAGTTTAATATTCGAAAAAAAAAAACACATTTATATGTAAGGGTTACAAATTTTATTCCTAAGACATTTATAATAATTATACCTGAAATTAATTACTTCAAATTGGTATTAAAAAACGCATCTTAGTGGGATTCAAACCTGAAACCTCTGAATTGTAAATCTTCTACGTTACCCGCTACACAATTTTTTCAATTAGTAAATGTGTTATTCATTCTCTACTTCAATTACAACCAGCTAAATCAGTGCACGAAATTATATATAATAGATATAATAAAAATATCATTATTTAACAAATATAATAAAATATAATCAATTTATATTACTATGAGACAACATTGGGTGAGTGTCGAATAATCTATAAATTTCGTTTGGCCGGTTCGTTTGCGATTCATATCGATTATTCATTTTACTTCTAATCAAAGAGAAACAAAAGAATATAACTAAATCATTTTTACGTTACAACTTTTTTGAACTTAGTTGGATTAAACCAAAAAATTTCCTACTTATAATTTTGAATAATTTAAGTAGCATTTATGGTCCATTTAAAAAAAAAATATTTTTTTTATTCAATTGGATTAAAAAATTGCATCTCCTATTCAGAATTTTAAATTAAGCAGTATTCACAATTCACAGAAATGACTGATATTATTTTTAGATTCAACTGAATTAAAAAACTGCATTTTGTATTCACAATTTTGAATTGAGCAGCATTCATAATGCACAAAAAATATTATAATATTTTTAGATTAAAAGGCATAGAGATATGTTCTATGCAATTCCTATAAATGAATAAAAATGCATTTAGGATTGAAAAGGATTTATTTTAACATTTATAAATCTCTATTTCTGAAAATCTGAATCCATTTTAATCTATTTTAATCCATTCTCGTTTGCTGGGTTAGTCATGTGAATTTGTCACTGGTCCGTACCGTTTACCGCGCTACATGTAAGGGTGATGTCCCATGCAGCGGATCGTGTGTAAGCGGATTCACGTATCGCCAATTACAGAATCATTTTCTTAGATTTGTTTGCAAATTTCGCAAGCGGCACGGTTTGCGCGGTTTCTATAGTTATGTTACGTCCAAGCTCCGCGCGCATGCGGAACTGAGGGGGTGAACGTAACAAGAAACCGAATCGTTAGACCGATTTGGTTGTGTCCGGGCTCCGGACCGCAAGGGAGCCGTGGGGAAGGACCGACGCAAATCGGGAGGCGCTTCGCTTCGTCCTGAGGCTCCTAACGAGCCGGGGGTCGAACGGAGGACGAAGTGGAAACCTCTGCTCGTGCTCCGCTAAACGGACACACGAGTCGGACGTACTTCGAAAAAGGGCCCAAACTGGGTCAGTGTGCCGAGAGGGGCGCACTTTAACGCCAGCTGCGCCAGTACGGCCGTATGCCCTGACTTTCGGTCATGGAACTTAATCCAAGTGACCGGGGAGAGGGCGAAGTACAATCGCGGGAGAGCTTAATAATACGAGGACAGGTATTGTTTAAATAATGACTACCGAGAAGTTAATTTTACAATGATATAATTAAGAAAAAAAAACTGGAGTGATACATTTCTTTGAATAAAATATAAATACGATTTTATCAGGTAAATACAATTATACAATTTTTGGTTTTCTGGATTAAATGTACACGTTTATCGATGTGTGTGTGTGTGTGTGTGTGTGTGTGTGTGTGTGTGTGTGTGTGTGTGTGAAAAAAAAGAATGGAAGGGAGGAGTTACGGAGAAAATAACGGGAGGATAAAAAGAGAAGGAGGTTTTGGTGAGTGGATTTGAGAGGGTTTGGCCTAATTTTCCTCGGATGATGATAGTATTAGCGGACATGAACGACCGGTCGACAGGAGGCGAACAATTATCGTGCGGCGACGGCGACAGATTGAAATTATAATGTGAACGGACTGCAATGTTTTCATTTTCTTATAGGAGATCAAAAGACAGAAAGAAAGAAAGAAAAGAATAAAAATAAAATAAAGCAAATGAATAATAAAAAAAAATAAAATGAAATATTGAAATAAGTTACCAAAAGATAAAGCGAGGAGGGAGCCAGAGAATAGAGATATACTGACTTACTACTGAGATGCTTATCGTTGGAGATCCTCCGGCCAGGATGTGCAAAGCTGGTGATGTTTTTTAACACTGACTCTACAGGAGAAAGAGGGTTTCGAAAATCGGATAGAACCTTTTGAGTATCACGACAAATTCACTGACTCTATCAACTTTGAGTATTGCGACCGCTTTTCTAACTTATCGCCCGACAAGTATAACTCGAGAACTTAGAGAAAATCTGCTATCTGATGCAAGGGTTGCGGAACCGCGATTTTTATACTAATCGCCCCAGATTTACTCAAATTTGGATTGGTGGAATAGGTTTCATTGGCTGGTAGTAGGATTTTCTTTTGCTCTTGGATTAGTCAAGTTTCTGGAGGAGGAAAGGATGTTGACAGGAATCTGTAGAGTGGGAAAGTGAAACTCAAAAATTTTATGACCTTAAGATTTATGGGGAAACGCGCGTCTCGGGCGCCGAGAAGTCGCGCATGCATCGTTGCCACGGGACCACCCAGAATCTACCCCTGAACGTCGCGTGTCGTTTCTTAAATTTTGTAATTTTGTAATTCGCGAGAATCGTCCGCGACTTGACTGTTAGTCTTGGCGTCGGTCTTACGCTTTTCCATAGGTATTGATTTTTATCTCGGAGCGACATTCATGAGGAGATACCGGATTCCTTGTTTTAGTTTTTAAGATAGAGAAGAAAAAAAAAGAAAAGAATATAAAATTTTAGTGTTTCGAGGAATTCGAGATCTCTATGAAAGAAAAGAGTCGCGTGAGTCCGCTGGACGTAACAGTTACCTAGTTAATTTCTATATCGCGTACTGAACTATATATACACTGGAATGGGTATCTCCGCTGTAAAGAGTAGAAAATCGTGGCACTGATTGATTAGCGCCATTTTAATTTGGTCAATATAAGAGCGAAGCAGAAGTTTTCAGGTGCTCATGCACTTACGTGTTTACTTACTTTAGTGTTCTTTAATGACACATATATGTCAACAAGATCATCATGTGTAGAGTTATATTTGAAAGATTACTTTGAAATATTATAAAATCACATAACTGTAAAATATCCAAAGCATCAATATGAAATGCTGTGTGCCTGGGTGCGAGAGAAATAAAAAAGGCATTTCATTTCATAGGTAAGAATTTTTGTATTAAATGTATCAATTCCTGCATATGTGTTAATGATGTAGGAAATGGAAAGTGTTATTACTGTTATTTTATTGAATGAACTAATAAAATTGAAGTTACATTATTTTTGTTTACATATCAATATATCATTCATGTCCATATATTATAGATTTCTACACATCGATAGCACATCGATTGATACATCGATCACAGCGTGTGCGCGAACGCTTCTGATTCGCTCAAATATCGTCCCAACTAAAATGACCGTTGATCAATTGTGGCTACAAATTCTTCTCGATACCCATTCCAATATATAGTTCAGTGCAAAGCTGGGCAAAATACAGATCAAAGATGTATTTGAAATACAAAAATAAGATACCTCTCTATTTTAGCGCCGAAGATAAAAATACCTCAAGATACTAAAAATACCTAAGATACATCAAATAGTCACAATACTATATATTTTAAATATCTTAAGATACTTTATCTAAAAATGAAAATCACATGAAAAGAGAAGAAATAAATGAAAATTGCGTTTTTCATTTGCTTTTTCACTTTTGGCGTGCCACTCACCGTTAATCACTTCTAGATTAAGTGAGTCTTAAATGTGGAAATGCAGAATAGGAAACTAGATTACTTTTGTTTTTCTTTCTCTTTCTCGATATGCCGAAATAAGACACAAAATTACCAAAAGTATCTTGTGTATTTTAAATTCTATATTCAAGATACAAAATACAATAAAAAATGTATTTGAAATACAAAATACATTATTGTATTGTATTTGAAATACAAGATACAAGATACATTTGTTTAAATACTTATTTGGAATACATGTATCTGGGATACTGCTCAGGTCTGGTTCAGTGGTACCGCGCTACATGTAATCGCATCCTTACTAAGTAACTGTAAGAACCGCGCAAACCGTACTGCTTACTTCTTTTTTCCTCTATAGGTGCGATTTCAGGTATGTTAACGCAATGTTGCAAACGCTTTGAAGCGTTTTTTAATTGGTCAATTTGTAAAATTCTTTCTTCTAATTGATCCATCAAACGCTTTAAACTATTTGTAGCGAGACTTTGACCACAGCCTACATGTAGCGCGGATGCGGTACGCAGTACAAAAACTAATTAGGTAACTATAGGAACCGCGCGAACTATGCCGCTTGCTTCTTTTCTTCTCTATTAGGGCGGGTTCACACCTAGGCGGAAAAGCGGAAAGCAGAAAAGCGGAAGCCAATCAGAACGCGCTGATAGTAGACGATATTTTCCGCTCGTCTGCTTCTGTCTTTCTGCATCGTTCCGCATTCTGTTTTTCTGGTTCCGTACGTCTTTCTGCAGATAGTTGAGGTTTGAAGAAATTCTAGTAACAGACAGTTGTTATTTTTAAAAATATTATTACTGAAAGAAATTGGTAAGTACGTGAATAAAATAAATGTATCTTTTTAATTTTAGTAATAAATTGATGTTTTGAGAATGTGTAAAATCTATTTCATAACCTCTAATTATTTTGGTTTAAGTTAAAATATTAATACAAAAATAAATCCCTCTACACAATTATAAGTTTTACATTATATTCTTTCATATATTCAAATATAGATGCATATGTGACAAAAATTCAGCCTGACATCGACATAAGGACATTGTCTTTTGAAAATTCGTACACAATCCAATATGCTATATATAGACAAATCACAAACATTAAAAGTATTCAGGAAAAATATTTTTTAAATGGACGAATATAATAACAATCAATATTACTGGTTTTTGTTTATATTATTTGTCTATTTATTGCTAAATCGTCGAAGAAGAACAAAAAAACGTATTTGGATACGAAATATATTCCATGAAACACAACGAAGAGAAGCTGGTGCACAAAGACTTATAAACGAAATGTGCTTAATGGAACCTAATAAATATTGCAATTATTTACGAGTGACACCAGAACAATTCAATTCTTTACTTAGTCTCGTTGAACCACATATAACCAAGTCAATAACTTTATTTCGTTCACCCATACCACTAGCAACAAGACTTGCTTTGACATTACGGTAAGAAAATTTATTAATGATATATTAATTATGTGATATTTTTAAAAATATCGCCTACTATCAGCGCGTGTTCTGATTGACTTCCGCTTTTGCTTTTTCCGCTTTTCCACCTAGGTGTGAACCCACCCTTAGGGTGATGATATACGGACGATCCGCTGCATGGGACATCATCCTTAGGATGCCGTCCCATGACGACGCGTATCGTCGTACGCGCGTATTTGCGTATCGAAGCTCCGACCAATTACTAACATTCCGTCGTCTTACATACGCGCCGTTTTATGTTTATGCGCAACAATCAGGTTTGCCGGTTTATGTATTTATGTGTATCGGACGGTTGTGTAAATCAGTGGTAATTAATAATTTTGTAGTGTTCTCTTATATCATCAGGAACACTAATTTTATGAATTTAGTGAAAACGGAATAATCGATAAAATATGCCGCCAGCTGTATTATTAATGATTACAGGTTAGGTTATGCTTAGAAATAAATGTTCATGAAATGATGTAAATCTTTTCTCTATTTCAGAAAAGTATATTTACGTATTTATTTTCTTTTGTTTAAATGCATTTTTAAATTCATTTCTTTAATAGGAAGTATACAAACAAATGATTCCAAAATTATTGTAATAAAAAAAAAAGATTTTTTTATAAAAGGTGAAGATATAAATGACATCTTTGTCATTTATATTTTGCATCCAGTTCTTACATTCTTTCGTTTTGCAGCTCACGAAGTGTGGATATTACGATTGGCATATCGATGAATTGGGTACAAGTCTCCTACATCGTTGCTTTAGAATATTTAACAAAGAAACGTACTTGTTATATGTCGATGACAATAACTTCATATCATGTCAACTTCTACTGACAGCAGTCGCTAAGTAGTGACCCTGTGTTCCCGCCAAGTCATCAACAAAAAGTAAATTTTTTAATTATTGGTGCTCGCCAATATAATAAAGAAACTTATCCAAGATTTTTCAATCATTCACTACCTTCAGGATCAAGAAGAGGTTATAATAGCGATATAAGAGCAGCAATTTACTCAGCCTTTGAAAGTGAGTCTGTAAAAAAGGATACAGTGGATGGATTCCTGCTTCAAATAAGAAATCAAACCCTTCCAATATGCAAGAGACATCAATTTGAGATACAAATCTTGTCCCTACTTTTTGATTTAGAACAAAAATTGATCCAGTTTAATGACGTGTTTGTACAAATGTTACATTTATATTTGTGATAATTTGTTATTATTTACACTAATTATATATATATATAT
>NW_017305672.1:1607027-1608885 GCF_001594115.1 Trachymyrmex septentrionalis
TTTAAAAATGTATTGCATTTGAAAATTACATTTTTTATTTATAAAATATACTTAGAATATTTTCTAAATAAAAGATCTAATTTTCAAATGCAGTATATATATTTTTTATGATCATTTCCTTAATGTGTTAAAAATCGTTATTCAATGTCTTTTTCCACTGAAAAAATGTTGCACCAGCATCCATAAAAAAATCAGAAAATGCATTTTGAACTTCAATACCATTATTATACAATGATTCTATACAAACTGGAAATGCATTTAATCCTTCAGACTGAATATTATCATCTTCAGGACTTTACAAATGTTAAAATCAGTGTGCTTTTCGGTGATGTGGATACAACATCCGATGGCAATTTCCTCCTATAAAAATTCCTCCTATAATAAAATTCCAATATTAAATTATTGAATATAACATAACATAATAAAATAGAGATTTTTACAAATCGTAAAGACCTTTATAACTTTTGTATTTTAGAAATAGTTGGAACTATGCGCGACTATGCTGACTCCAATATCCGCAGTATTCTGGATAAATTTATAGTGGCTAGTTTTTCCTCAGTCCGATACGCTACGAGATATCCAGAATTGCCGTTTTTAGCCTACAAATTTAATTTACATATTTATTGATATAATTATTGATATACTATCGTATTTACCTTATAGATTAATGTATCTACCTTTTAGATTAAGGAGCATTTCTACAATCGCTAACGATCCGTTCACCGCCATTTTACATACGCGACAATTGTGTCCTTAATGTCCCACGGAGCGGTTCGTGCGTAAGCGGATCGTCAATCACATTCAGCAAACAAGAATAGATTAAAATGGATTAAAATTTTTTTAAAGCGTATTTTAAATCCATGAAAATAGATTGAAATAGATTGGATCCGAGCTGATACTAGTTTAATATTCGAAAAAAAAAACATTCATATGTAAGGGTTACAAATTTTATTCCTAAGACATTTATAATAACCTGAAATTAATTACTTCAAATTGGTATTAAAAAACACACCTTAGTAAGATTTGAATCTGGGACCTCTGGATTATGAATCTTCTATATTATCCGCTACACAATTTTTTCAATTACTAAATGTGTTATTTATTCTCTACTTCAATTACAATCAGCTAAACTAGTAACGAAATTGTATAGATATAATAAAAATATCATCATTTAACAGAAATAATAAAATATAAACAATTTACATTACTATGAGACAACATTGGGTAAGTGTCGGATAATCTAATCTCGCTGGGTCGATGTCGCGCGCCGTGATTAGCCTAATATTCGGTGATTAGCCTGTATTCGACTTGGTTTGCAAGTATTCACATTGATCATTTATTTTACTTCTAATCAAAGAGAAATAAAAGAATATAGCTCAATTACTTTTACATTACAACTTTTTTGAACTTAGTTGGATTAAAATAAATTTTCTACTTATAATTTTGAATAATTTAAGTAGCATTTATGGTCCATTAAAAAAAAAAAATTTTATTCAATTAGATTAAAAAACTGCATTTCATATTCAGAATATTGAATTGAGCAGTATTTACGTTGGACAGAAATTGCTGATATTATTTTTGAATTTAACTGAATTAAAAAAATTCCTTATTCACTTCTGAATTGAGTAGTATTCATGATGCACAGAAAATGCTAATATTATTTTTAGATGGAAAGGCATAGAAATATGCTCTATGCAATTCCTATAAATGAATTCCTAAAAATGCATTAGGATTGAAAAGGATTTATTATAACATTTATAAATCCGTATTTCTGAAAATCTAAATCCATTTTAATCCATTCTCGTTTGCTGGGGCACGAATCGCGCCATGGAACATTAAGGACACAATTGTGTAAAAC
>NW_017305672.1:1608985-1620811 GCF_001594115.1 Trachymyrmex septentrionalis
TCATGATGCACAGAAAATGCTAATATTATTTTTAGATGGAAAGGTATAGAAATATGCTCTATGCAATTCCTATAAATGAATTCCTAAAAATGCATTAGGATTGAAAAGGATTTATTATAACATTTATAAATCCGTATTTCTGAAAATCTAAATCCATTTTAATCCATTCTCGTTTGCTGGGGCACGAATCGCGCCATGGAACATTAAGGACACAATTGTGTAAAACCGCGGATCGTTAGTGATTGGTCAGATCCTTCGATGCGCGAATACACGCGTACGGCAATATGCGTTATGAGACGGCATCCTTACATTTAGTGCGGTAAGCGGCACGAGCCCCAGTGACAAATTCACATCACTAACCACTTTTTAATAGAATTAATTGATTTAAATGCAATTATTAAGTAAATTTGTTGAAAAAATATAATTAATGAAATGTGCATAAAAATAAGTTAATATATTTAAAAAATTCATATTAAAGTTTATTTATCACTAACCCGTGCCGCTTACTGCGCTACATGTAATAGAAGGGAAAAGAAGCAAGCGACATGATTTGCGCGATTCCTATAATTATCTAATTAGTTTCTGTGTACCACGTATTGCGCTACATGGAATCACACCTTGACTCACAAACTTTTTCAATTGCACTTCAAAACTCTTTATACGAAATACAAATGATTTAAAATAATAATTTTTACAATCGCAGGTTTTGTCCGGTCATGTACATTCGAATCGACTAATGTCGATTTGTGTTATCAAATAGGAAGTACCCATAGTGTTTAAGGCTTAACATGACGCGAACATCTAGTCGCCATATTGTTCTGGTACAACGAACATATTGAAGCTCGTTGGGTATATTGGTGCATGTACCGCAAACAAACCTAAAGCCTTATGCAGCGGTCGCGCGTAAGCGTATTTGTGTATCGCCAATCACAGAATCATTCTCTTAGATTTGTTTGCAAATTTTTGCAAGTAGATCTAAGAAAATGAGTATGATTGGCAATACGCGTCATGGGACAGCATTCTTATATTAAACATATAGACTTCCAAAATTCATTGCCATCGCTGAAAATCTATAATTTACGTTATGTCTATTATACATTTTCAGTACTGTGAATTTTGGAACACAGTTATTACTGCGCAATTGCGTATGCTTTGATCTTTGACGCTTGACGCTGCCATGTAAAGATATCTTGACGTCGAAGGTGCCTACAGAGAGCACGTTTTGATATTCACTACTGAAAATCTATAGTACACGTAACATATATTGTATAGTTTCAGTACTGGCAGTGAATATCGGAACCCAGAGAGTTGTGCTATTTGTATATACTATGATATATATCATCGACAAGATATTCGTTGCCCGTTGGCCCATCGGTGCTTACATTTAAGATTTTGATGCAGGGGTGAGAAGGTGTGCGATTCCTTCGTTATGAGGAGGATCGGACTTCATTGAACGAAAAAAAATTGAGTGAAAGGTCGATAAGATGCGACACATCGAATGCATCGCTGCCAGTTCGTGAATCGTTCGACGCTCGCAATTCACTCTAACCATCCATGTTTTGAACGGATTGTTTCGACGCTCGCGAAGATCCCGACTTCAAATCTCTTCACCTTACGACTCCGCGGTAGACAGACCCTTTCGTCGCATTTTTTCATTAATTACAACGAAATCGGAAATATGTCTGACCAGTTAGCCGAATCTGTGGAGGACGACAGTTCCGTCACAATGCTCGATGTTCTCCAGGTAGAAAATCAGCTCGAAGAGGATGCATATGCCGTTCTAGGCGCATCCGACGACCAGAATTGTACTTACAGTAAGGTAGCAATGCTTTTGATCTTTTATCTGTGATAATATTGCGCTTTACAATTTTGTTCTCCATTTAACTAATTAGTTTGTTTATTTACAACTGTTTATAGGGATATATAAGACAGGCGTTGTACGCATGTAAAACATGTTGCTTAGATAAAATTCGAGCTGCCGTCTGTTTGGCATGTAGCTTTCACTGTCATGAAGGCCATGAACTTATAGAACTGTATACAAAGCGACACTTCAGATGTGACTGTGGAAATACTAAGTTTGATGGCAAACAATGTAATCTAGAGAAAGTAATGACTCTTTTACTTACATACTTTTGTACGTTTTACATAAAATTATGTTGAGCTGATTGACCAATGTTTGTTGTGCTTTCTAGCTAAAATCTGCTATCAATACTGAAAATAAATACAATCAGAATTTTGACGGTGTTTATTGCATCTGCGCAAGACCATATCCTGATCCAGAAGGTGATGAAGATGACATGCTACAATGTATAATATGTGAGGATTGGTATCATTTGAAGGTAAATTACAAAATAATCCATATGTAACTTATATTTGTATTAACATCTTTTGTACTTATATTAATTATCTAAAGAATTGATATATATATATATATAAACTTTAGAAAAGTCAAAGTTAGAGTATCCACAAGATAAAAGATAAAAAAAAAATAATAAAAACAAAAGTAAAATGTTGTTGATTTGATTAACTTCTAAAAGATTCACTTAAGATTTATTCTATGTATATACATATGTCTGTAATGTATGTGTCTTTAATGAAGATAAACTTTAAAGGACTAAAAAGGATTTTTTCTTAGCATTTGGAATGTAACAACAGTACACCAGCAGATAATGCTTATGATGAAATGATATGTGCAGGCTGTATGAAGAAAAACAACTTTCTGTGGAAATATGCAACGAAATATGCAGGTTACTTGGACTCTTGTGATACCTACACAAACTGAATTGTAAATTATTATTTTTAATGTATTTAATTATAAGCTTATGAATATGTTATTTTGCTACAAGTAGTCCTAAAGAAAGCAGATGTGAAATTGGATGTATCTGAAAAAAATGAAGAAATAAACATCAGTGAGTTGTCCAAAGGATGTCAAATGCCAAAATTTAGTTGTGCAGATACTAAAGGAAGCTGTTTTTGGATAGAAGGTTGGAGAACTACACTGTGCACTTGCGACGAATGCAAATTGGTGAGATATTGAATTTTTTAGTATACTTTTGTTATTATTGACATATTACATTTGTTAACAGATTTGTGCGTTCTTTTGTGACAATCTTTTATTATATTTTTTATCGTTATTGCAGTTATATAATGCGAAAGGCATTGCATTTTTACTTGACCCAAAAGACAGTGTACAAGCATATGAGGAAGCAGGAAAAATGAATAAGCAGGAATCTCAATACGAAAAAGGCATGAAAGCTCTTGCCAGCATGGGGCATGTACAAAAGCTGACAGCGATTGAAGGTAAAACTCTGAGATTAAAAATATTCTATGAGATATGTTTTCAATTAAATTTTTCAGAAAATGTGTATTACTTTACTAACGTTTAAGCTGTTTATAATTGTTCACAGAATATAACAATATGAAAGAACGGCTAATGCAATACCTACAGAAGTTTGCTGAAAACAAGAAAGTTGTACGTGAAGAAGATATTAAAGAATTCTTTTCGGAAATGGAATCCAAAAAACGTCCTAAAGTGACAGTGCCAACATATTGTCGTTAAAAACTTATATTTATACATGGTGTCCCACCATTTTTGGCAAAGCACTTTTATGTTGCTAGAGCGAACTAAACTGAGTCGAAAAGTTCTATACTGTTTTGCAATTTTTGAAATAGTTAACGAAATTTATAAAAGTAGCCAAATTCATCCGGTCTACCACCGAATGTAAGCAGACGGCGAGATAAGATCGCCCAGCGAGGCATGTGTTTGCTATCACTAGGCATGTTAATGCTAATATCGCTTGTAAACAATGTGCCTAGTGACGAAGAACATGTATCTCTGCAGTGATGCCAGATTCTGGCTTGCGCCAGTGATGGAAATTTAATCGCGGAAATTATCCGCGTAACACAGAATCCGTCCCTCCACTTTTGCCTTACCGCGCTTCAGGCAAAAAGGAAGGCGAAAAAGATAGTCTGCTATTGCTGTTTCGCTCATTCAGCGCCGAAGCTGGCCGAGCGTAGCATCACTTGATGGAGCAAAAGTGGAGGGACTGATTCTCTGTGTTGTGCGGAGCCAAATTTCCATCACAGGTTTGCGCTACCACTTGGTAATGCGTGGTGGGGGAAGAGTAGAGGTAGTTGCCGATAGCTATAGCTTCATAGCAATTACTATGGCAACTATCCCAATTCTTCCTCTACCACGCATTACCAAATGGTAGCGCAAGTCAGAATTTGGCACAACTCTCTGGGCGGTCCTATTTCGCCGCGCACTTGCATTTGGCGATAGGCCGGGCGAATTTGGCTATTTTTATAAATTTATATCTCGTTAACCATTTTGAAAATTGCAAAATGGTAGAGAACTTCTCGACTTAGTTTAGTTCGTTCTATTTACACAAAAGCGCTTTGCAAAAAATTACGTGACATCCTGTACAGCCAGTCATAGAAAGGTTGTAACACTTTTTCTTCGATGAGTTTCGGAATGCCGCCTATTTACCAAACGATTGGTTCTTATTTGTGGATCCATGAATTGCTCGGTGAGCAAGCTGTATTCCGAAACTAATCGAAAAAAATGTTGCAACTTTTCTGTGATCGGCTGTATATACCCCCATAGTTAACGATCTAAACAAAAATAGACATTTTATTGTTTCTAGCAGGATATCTTGAGTTTTGAGAATTTTACATCTAATGTTTAATTGGTATATGTCACTACATTGAAAAATCTTCATATATATCTTGAATCCATATATATATATTGAAAAATTTCCATGTATAATTACAGGAAAAGATTGAAAGAAATGTGAAGAAACGTAATTTGCAGATATAAATATAATGTCAAAGAAAGGTATTAATTAAGAGAAAAGGTTTCTTTGCATGTATATTATAACATTTAATCTTTAATTCGAACTAATTACGAATAAATTTTTTATTGAAAAATATAACGAGCAAGTTCTCGATTTCCTATCACTTCCTTATCATTTATTTTTTTGCTCCCATACATATTTAATATTTTCTGAGATTAAGAATACTCCTCAATATTGAGCTAAGAATTCTGTTGATGGTGGCAACAGAATCAGACAGAGCTACACACAAGCACAATCCCATGTCCATGTGCTCGTCTTCGGCGTGTCGTGAGCGAACGAGACAGCGAGCCGTCCTATTCGCTCTGATCGCTTGTTTCAAGTGACCAAAAATACTTTTTCGGCAATCTCAGCCGCTCGGCGTATATCAGTAAGGGGCGAGAGACATTCTAAATAACATAAGTTTTAATAAATTGTAATAGTATACCCCTCTCATTAATCCAGAATAGTATAAATAAATCATGTCAAAACGCAACAATTTACGAGATATTTAATTGTTTATGATTTTTTAGCGTTATATACCCCCTTTATAAACTCGAATAGCAAGAAGTTTGTGTGGTTGAGCTCGTAAGATACGAGATCGGAATGCTAGAGATCTCAAAATCGAATTCTGCTTAGTTCCTTTTTACTTCTTTTCCGAAATAAGTAATAATAAACGTATATTGGGTCAAATATTTTCATATAATTTTTGAAATAATTCATGTATGGGAGTTTTAAAGCAACAATTGTAGAAAAGAAACTTATTTTGTTTTGCAATTGACAAATAAAAAAAAAATTATATTTTTATAATATAATTATTTCTAATATTATTGGTGTATTTTATATTACATTATATTATAATCTTACACTTTAGACTTAAATTTTTACTATTTGACGCTACAGATTTTATTAGTAGATTGTACTTATATACATTGCAATTATTAAGGTACATTTTTACTTTTATTTATATGAATTAACGTTTTTATTTATATTTTTAAAAAATTTTTTCATAATCTACTTTCATATAGTTATACATATATATTTTTAGAATTTATATTTATCTTTTTACTAGGAATACAGTCAACGTGATGCTACAAATGCTTTAAAGCAATTTTTGATTGGTCAAGTTGTAAAATTTTTTTTTTTCTAATTGGTCAATCAAACGCTTCAAAGCATTTGTAGAGAGACTTTGACCGTAGCCTATATCACCTAATTTTATATTATTTGATTTTTTATACTTTTCAAATTTGTTGTAAAGAGATTCCCTATGCTCTCTTAGGATACGATTACATGTAGCGTGGTATACGATATGCGGTACAGAAACTAATTAGGTAACTATAGGAACTACGTAAACCGTGTCACTTCCTTCTTTTCTTCTCTATTACATGTATCGCAGTAAGCGGCACGGGCCAGTGATAAATTCACGTTACTAAGTACTTTTTAATAGAATTAATTGATTTAAATATAATTATTAAGTAAATTCGTTGAAAAAATAAGAGTATTAATGAAATGTGCATAGAAATAAGTTAATATATTTAAAAAATTCATATTAAAATTTATTTATCACTAGCCCGTACCGCTTACTGCGCTACATGTAATAGAAGGGAAAAGAAGCTAGCAGCACGGTTTGCGCGGTTCTTATAGTTATCTAGTTAATTTTTCTATTGCGTATCATGTATCGCGCTACATATAATCGCATCTATAGAGGAGAAAAGAAGCAAGCGGCACAGTTTGCGCGGTTCCTATAAAATACCTAATAAGGGTGCGATGACATGTAGCGCGGTACGCGGTACGCGGTACAGAAACTGACTAGGTAACTATAGGAATCGCGCAAATCATTTGCTTCTTTTCTCCTTTATTATGACTCTTACACCAGCGCGATGCGCGACACGCGCGATATCTATTGTCTTCCCTCGAGTGCATCTAGTGTATTATTTTATCCTTGTTGTTCACTGAATGTTAAACGAGGATAAATAGTACATAGGTGCACTCGGATAAATTTCTGAACACAGTCCAATAAGCATATATGTAATTTTTCCAGTAGAGGTTGTAAGATGTTTTGTTACATATATCAAGGTTATAATATATAAGGGTATCAATCATGAAACTTTATCCCTAGGATGAAAAATGAAAAGTGAAAATTTTTACCATTGAAATTAATGGAGAAATTTTTCACTTTTCACATCCTAGGAATAAAGTTTCATAATTAATACAAGATCATATTTTTCAATTAATTCTGCTTTTTGTGTAGCCATGCGCAGCTCGACTTATTCATTTGTCGCGTACGAGAAATGTTCAACTTCGCCCAACTTTTACGACGTTGCGATACTTGGAAAAATTATATATATGTTTATTGGACTGTGTTCAGAAATTTAGCCGGTTGCACCCATGTATTATTTATTCTTGTTTAACATTTGGTGAACACCAAGGATAAAATGATACATAGATGCATTCGAGTGAAGACCTGGATGTCGCGCGTCGCGTATCGCGCTGGTGTGCAAGAGCTATTAGGGTACGATTACGTGGAGCGTGGTACCACCGACAAGATACTATTAAAGACCGACATTCTTATGTCGCATCCTTGTGAATATTGAAGTGATTAAGAGTTAAAAACTGATAATACTGTACTTATTTTATGATTTATTAGTTTAATAAACGTATTTATGCATTTAGAATTCAATAATACTCGATTTTTCTTTAAAATTGTGATTTCAGTGTTATCGTCAAAGTTTGATTATTAATAGAGATGATAACTGTAGAGAAAAAAATTGTCAATTTCTACAATATATAGGATATTACAGCTTTACAAGTATGCATATTTATTTATAGAACATTTATGTAATAAATGAATTTAATAATGTATAAGCCAAATATTTATGTTAATATAAGCAAATTTATATCAAGTCGATAATGTCGTTCTTCAATTACCTCTGGACCCTTTTTATATCGCCGAAAATTTGCCCAGGGTTAACGGTCTTTAATAGTATCTCGTCGGTGAGAGACGGTACAATAACTAATAGTAACTAACTAGGCAACTACGAAAAATTTTTTCCATGTACCATGTACCGTATTTCTTTCGCTGATATTACATGGAGCGCGGTTTGCGGCACGGACTAGTGACAAACTCACATTACTACACTGCTATGCACTTTTTAATGGAATTAATTGATTTAAACGCAATTATTAAGTAAAACGTAATTATTAAGTTATTTCTCTCTGATAAAACTCACTCTCCTTCTGTCTTCCAACGAGAACAAACGTGTTGGTCATTATCTTCCTAAATTCACATTCAACAAAGTTTTATACAACTTTATCCTCCTTTATATATTGTAGTTATATATTTATAGAATCTAAATCTATCTTTTTATTGTATTGGAAGGAATTAATAATGAACTAATTTATTAATGGTATTACCAGCGGCATTTTACACTCATATTTGTACTCGGCGATTTTTTGAATGGATTTATGACCTAAATATCCAATCTACTTTTTGGTCATCTATTCTTGTCATCGAATTTTTTAATAATTTTTGTTATTTTGCCTTTGTACTTCAACTGTTTTATATATGTTTAACATTGATAATAACTCGATCGAAGTCGAAAATTTATCATTTTAATGTATCTATTTGTATCAGTACGAACATTAAGGCTTGATTGCACCAACATTACTGTAATTTTTATCGTGGTTTAAAACTCTCCCTTTCTGTCTCTCTATCGGCTTTAAAAAAAGAACGAGAGATTTTTTCAACTTTGCGTAAAGTCAAAATAATGTTGGTACAATCGGGATTAAATTTGTTATTTTGGCTTGTAGCTCTTCTTAACATACTTTTATTTAATTTCATTATTGTATGGAATTTCATTACTTGCTATTATGTGTATTTATAATTGGCCATTAAATATAATATTATTATCAGTCCACATATGAAAAAGAAATTTTATATAACAATTTATAATATTATGATTTCTCTTTCTTATTATCCATATGTGGACTGATGAAGACTTATTAGTACAGTCAAAACGGTTCCTATGAATTTATTGTTGAAAAATTAGTTTAATTCTCAATATATATGTTTTAGTAAACTATTGTAGTTTATTTATATTTAAGTGACCCTACATGATCAATAATACTGAATCAATAATACTGACAGTATGCATCAATCTTTTTACCTACACGATCAGTATTATGGACAATATATTTCACTTTAATTTTACATACAATATCTATTGTACTGTGACATACTGTGACATGAATTTTAATAATACTGGATGCTTGAGAATCAAAATTTAGTTCACCGTCAGTATCCTGCGTTCTACGTCAATCCATCAATATTAAGTACACATGATCAGTAATACTGTCAGTATTATTGATCATGTAAGGTCACCTTTTAAAGATCCAATAAATATTGCTTATGTATTTTGACTTTTCTAATTACTAATTTCCGCTTAGTAATTGTTGAAATATAATATACATTTGACTGTATTCAAATTAAAGGAAAACAAAACAATGAGTTTCGCGTAGAATAAGTAACAGCATTAACGTGTGTATGAGGGGAACACATACATGTAAGTCACCACTCGTGTAGTATATGAGTATCACGTGATCGCCATGAGTTGCCGAAACGGCCGACTAAGCGTCTGTAGGTTTTATAAGAGAGTCGTCGCCGACTGCACATGTAGCGCACAGTGATGTAATTGATAAGATTAGTGATAAATTTATTTCATTAAAGTATATTAAATAAAATCATCTCTGCAAAACCTCATTTTTCCCAAGAGTAATCTCGAGTTAGAAAATCTTACATATTTTTAATAATTATATATTTAAAAATAATTTTTTATTTGTCAATTGGAAAGTGTTGTAAGGAGGGTACACTGATGAAATTAAATTATTGTTCGAATTAATATCTTAATATTCTCATTTATTGTACAAATCAATTGTGTCTTTTCACTTTGAGGGAATAAAAGCGAGAGCACGTTGCTTCGTGAATCCCCAAATCAGACTTTCATCATTCTCCCTACCTGAGGGAATTGTTAGGCTAATTACATTTGTCGTTGCGATGAGTTTGTCGGACGTATCCATTGGCTGCCGATGAATATACCCAAGTGAAGATCTTTCGTCAGATAGTTATTAAATTTTTGTCGTATGGAAGTCGAGTAATAATGAATTTCATACGTCGATGCGAACGACAAGTTTGGAAAATGTGTACGACGAATGACTAATATCATTAATAATAATAAAATTTTATGTAGTAAAGTAAACTGTACAACGAAGAAGATTATTAGTGGTAATCAATAATATTAAAAAAAAAGAGAAAATACAATATAAGAAAAAATGTTGGGTATATAATTTTTTAAGTCAACGTAATATGAAAGTTGCTTACAATGTAACAATTCCAGAATTATTAAGAAATTTTGATTTATTTTCAAATTATTGTCGTTTGAGTAGAACATAATTTGAAGAATTACTTGTACTAATTGCACCAAAAATTAAAAAGAATGCAGTAACTCGATAACCAATTAAACCTACCCAACGTTTATTGCTTACATTTAGATTAGAAATACGAGCGTATGCTATGTGTGTAGTACATACCATCTGATCAAATTTGACCCGGACTGGTTAAAAAAAAACAACAATTTTATGTATTTTAATACAAATCTTTATGATCGCCTTCAAAATAGCCTCCTTCTGAGCCAATACAAGCATGCCAACGATTAATCCAATTTTCCATACACTTCTTATAGGCCTCGGCCGGGATGGCCTTTAGTTCCTTCAGCGAATTTCTTTTTATGGCCTCAATCAATTCATGGCGCGTTCCCCGGAGCGGATATTTGAGTTTCGGAAACAGAAAAAAGTCACAGGGAGCCAAATCTGGCGAATACGGTGGCTGAGCGATGACTTTTATTTCGTGTTTGGCCAAAAATTTAGTCACAATCAGGCTGGAATGTGACGGCGCATTATCGAGTCTGTCGGCGATGCGCTTCATACCCAAAACATTAACCAAAATGTGTTGAGTCGATCCATAAGAGATGTTGAGAGCTTCTGCTATCTCTCTAATGCCAACACGACGATTTTCAAGCACAATTTCCTTCACTTTTTCCATGTTATCGTCGTTAACAGAGGTGGATGGACGACTCGCATGAGACAAGTTTTCTACGACCTCACGACCCTCACTGAATGCTTTATGCCACTCAAATACTTGCGTTCTCGATAGAGTAGACTCCCCAAAACACTTCTGCAACATTTTCAATGATTCCGTAGCCGTAATTCCATTGGAAACACAAAATTTCAAGCAAACTCGTTGTTCAATTTTTTTTTTCATAGTAAAAATCGCCAGAGAAACTTTTTGCGTCGTAAACAAATGGCTGCCAAACACACACTAACTGACGTATCCCACTCAAATTTCACACGAATGTCAGAGAAGGTTGTACCAATCTAGAAAAAAAAAAATTTTTACCGATTCAATTTACGCGCGCGGTTTAAATGGACCAGTCCGGGTCAAATTTGATCAGATGGTATACAAGGTGTAGTAAAAAGAAATCTATTATTTTTCCAATAGATGGCTTTAGTAATTTATATCTCGCGTTGTAAAGGATGTTTTTTTAAGCCCGATAGAACTTACAACTATAAAAACGAGCACAAAAATGCAATTATAATCAAAAATTTTTTTTTATTCGAAAGATCAATGTATGGCATTAACAATTGAAAATGATTTTGGGCATATGGCCACCGCGGCTGTTCTTGACGAAGCGCATTCTGGACGTCCAATTTTGAGTGACTTTTTCGAGCAGTGCTGGCCGTATGTCACGAATAACACGAACAATATTGTCCTCCAAGGCGTCAATTGTTGCTGGTTTATCAGCATAAACCAGTGACTTGACGTAGCCCCAGAGGAAATAATCGAGAGGGGTCAAATCGCACGACCTTGGAGGCCAATTGACAGTTCCATTTCTCGAAATCAACTTATCGCCAAATTTTGATTTCAATAAGTCGATGGTTG
>NW_017305672.1:1622184-1628729 GCF_001594115.1 Trachymyrmex septentrionalis
TGAAAATCGACTGTCCCAGTTTTTTGCCAATAGGAACGAGGGTTTCTATGAGAGAGGCATAATGAAATTACCTTCAAAATGGCAACAAGTTATCGAACAAAACGGTGCATATTTGACCTAAATCGGATCATTCTAACTATACTAAATAAAGCCTTCAATTTAATGCAAAAATAATAGATTTCCTTTTACTACACCTTATATTTTGTCATTTTTGTCATTTTTCTAGGATTATATTTTTGCATTGTATTTTTTTTATAGATACTTGGTATGTACTGATTCTATGATGTCGTTAATAATAAAATATTAATATTATATTGTCGAACCAACAATTTCAAAAATAATTCCAGAAACTCTCGAGATACTGTGGACAACTTTAATGCCTATTGTGGTTAAAATACTTTTATATAATGAGTGGAAAAAAATTGCTGATTTGCAATTTGAAATAAGATGTCAATTTCTGCACTGTTTGGATGCTTTGGATGGAAACCATGTAATTATACAGGTAAGATATTATACGAATCCTTTTGTGTTATACATATATAAGTCCTTATTACATGTGTATATTTTCAAGAAAATTATTTTTAGACACCACACACACACACACACACACACACACACACACACACACATTCTGGATCTACATATTACAATTATAAAAGTGCATATAGCACTGTTGTATTAATGGCCATTTGTGACAGTAATTATAAATTTATCTTAGTTGATATTCATGCAAAATAGTGTCCCGATTGCGCATATTATTGATCGGAAAAGCGAATCTTTACCTTTAATTTACTTTTTTACAAAGCTCCGTACGATTTTTTTCCATCAAGTTATTCAACGTTGAAGCAAAAATGATCTTTTGTATAAATATAATGTGATAACATATGTGTGATAATATATGTGGCGATTCTGTAATGTATTATGCAATACAATAAATATTTTTGCGAAATATAAACATTTCCTATATGTAATTGTTTGGTGTTACTTTTAACCACAAATCCGGAATTAAAAGTAACATCTACGAAATATAATAAAATCTAAAATTATACAGTTGAAAGAAAAATATCTTTTATATCTGTATGATATTTTAAGACTAAGAAATCATAGTTTAAAATTTACTATTCGCAATTGATTAATTTCAACCTGATAAAAATCCATTTTTACAAAAAATGTTGCAACTAGTCGCTCTCCCCTACTAGGGCCGAAACTTGAACCAAACATATTCGTGTATCTCGACGACATTATTGTCATCACGCGATCTTTAGAGGAATACCTACAGATCCTTCAAGAAGTTTTTGGCCGGTTACGGAAAGCGAGACTGAGACTAAATCCCGACAAATGCCGGTTTTGCGTGGACCGTTTAAAATACCTCAGCCACATCGTAGACCAAGACGGATATAAGAGACATAAGAACAGACTCCGAAAAAGTGCGTGCAATCGCAGATTGGCCCGAACCCCGAACAGTCAAACAGATTAAACAATTCTTGGGCGTGGTATCCTGATACCGTCGTTTTATACAGGACTTCGCTATCACCGCCACGCCCTTGACTGCATTAACCAAGAAAAATGTCCGATGGAAGTGGCGTCCCAGGAACGCCTTCCGAAGGCTGAAAGACATTCTGACGCGCTCGTACTAGCTTACTCTGATTTTACGAAGCAATTTTATCTACAGACAGACGCAGGTACTACCGGTCTGGGACCGTGCTCATTCAGAATTTCTCGGAGGAGGAGAGGGTGATAGCATACGCGAACATTGAATTAGGAAATTACAGCGCGACAGAGCTGGAATGCCTGGCTGTCGTCTGAGGTATACGCAGGATACGGGACTATCTGGAGGGGAACCCGTTTACCGTCATAACCGATCACCAATCCTTATGTTAGTTCCAGAAATTAGAAACGCCCTCAGAACGGCTAGGACGCTGAGTTTTCAAGCTCCAGCAATATGACCTCGAGATCCGGTACCGGAAAGGGACGTTAAACAGGATCTCTGATGCGCTATCGCGATAGCCAGTAACCGCAGCCGCCGTCATTATGCCCCGATGCTCATGGTATCGGTGCAGGTACTTCTCAGTACGCGATTGCCCAACGAACACCCTGATTGTGAATACGCGACGGGAAGCTATATCGCCATCTACTTCACGATCTTAATTTCAAAGAGACCGCCGCGGAGTCGCAGTAGAAAATCTGCGTTCCAAAGGAAAGTCAGGAAATTCTATACAATAATCATGACGACGCGACTATTGGGTACCTGGGTATCGCAAAAACCATTGCTTGGATCGTTCGGATTTACTATTGATCGGGAATGATGGGGGAGATCGTGTGGTACGTGCGGAACTGCCAGTATTGCCTGACGTATAAGATGGCACAGACGAAACCGGCGGGAGCGATGCATGCTACGGTTGTAAACTAGCCGTGGCAGTAAGAAGCAACGCTGGATTTAATGAGACCGTTACCGCGCTTAAGAAAGAGCGTAGTTGCTCAATATGCAGGACAGATTTACAAAGTGGGTAGAACTACGCCCCCTCCGCGGTCACCGCAAGCATCGCTGAGACCATAATCTTCCGACACGAATGCCCGGACACCATCCATTCCGATAACAGCACAGAACTCCGGTCGGCGCAACTCGAAAGACTACTAAAAGCGTACAACATCCGACATATACACGCTCAGCAATGCAACCCCGTCGCACAAACCGCATGATAATAGCGCAGTTTGTGGATCGCAATCATAAAAATTGGGACGAACGTCTGCTAGAGATTCAATTTGTGTTTAACACCGCGCGCCACGAGGCCACAGTGTACACGCCGGCGTACTTAAATTTCAGTCGGGAACTAGCATTGCCCACAAATGTCCGAGAAGCGTGATGATGAGCAGGACCCGCGCCGCCGCCCGATACCACGCGCCGATACCTCGAAGAGGCCCAGGAGGGTAGTAAGAATAAATTTAGCTCGCGCATTTCAGAGACAGCAGAAATATTATAACCTGCACTGACGCCCATGGAAGCTGGCAATAGGAGAGTGGGTATACAAACGAGAATATCCGCTTTCAAATAAAGCCGCTGCGTTTAATGCAACATTAGCCAAGAAATTTGAAGGACCGCTCGAAATGCGCCGCGTATCTCCGACAATAGTCGACTTGCGCGCGAAGGATGGACGCTAGTACCAACACATATACGTGCAAGACTTAAAACCTGCTTCAAACGAACCATCGAGTAATGACGAGAATGACAACAGAAGGGAGGACCGATACTGACGACTCGGGGACTCTAAGAGGGAAGACGGTGACATCGATGAAGAGAGTAGGGCGGAAAGCGGCAATGACTCCGCGAGGTAAAAACAAAGAAGGATCTAGAAACTTCGCACGGAATATAATTATACAAAATCGACAAATGTTCTCTTTTCGCTTCGAGATTATGGAGAACGATCTCAGAGAGATAAACCTTATCGACGCGATTAACGCGATTCATCGGGCCGCCGCAGGAGTACGACCCAGAGAATCCTGGAATGAAGAGACTTGTTGGAACAGCCACCTCAGCATAGGTGAACATCAACGCACCAGCCAGTGTCTATCCATCACCGAGACCACGGAAAGCACCCACAGCGGGATACGAAGTACAAAGATTGGATCGAGAATGAGAAGCCAAAGTGACATAGCTCACTAGTCCGCCACCGTCACGAAACAAAACGGAGGCTAGTAAACAAGCAACAGGCCTGCAACCATGACCAGCGAGGGTCATGGGTCCGCTACCACTCCCACCGATCCTCGTGGAGGTAGAGTCAGGACGGATCATAGAAGTTCCACATTTCTCGGCCCATGTATCCTATCAATTTAACGCAAGGCAATATGGACATAAATGGAACATACATTTTAACAGCAATCGGATCCGTACGCTCGGTACGAAAGCAGTAAATATGCCTCGAATTCAGGCACTACTAAAAAAGGGGTTGATGCGCTCCCAAAAAATCGTTCCCAGCTAAACATCAGCCGAATCCCGCAGTATTACATGCAGCAATGCGGGCGTCTGAATATTTTTTAAAATCCGCAAACATAATTTACAGGTACCAACCGAAGTTGCGCGAGAACGACCGAACGCTGCCGAGCGCTACCCCGCAACAGATATCTGTACCGTCACACATGTGGGGGTATCGCTCGGCGAGAATATACGAATCGAACCGAACTCCACCGAATCTGCGGCGCTGCCAAAAATCCATCATATAAAAGGCTGCTGATTCTTATAAGGGGGCTTTTTTGCTTTGACTCCTATCCGACTTCTACCGATTCGATAGCAATCCTGATACGCTACGAGCATTTTTTGCCGCAAGATTCCGGCTGACATCGTGTCCAGAGGATGAAGCGTACTTCGCCTCTGTTGAGCGTTCTCAACACACTTGGAAGCCGATTCTCGCTATATCCACCGAGTAGACGAGACAAAGGGGGGTAAAGCATTTTCTGCCTCTATTGGGCGTTCCCAAGTCGAAAGGCATCAGCCACAAGCTTATACACAATGCGATCGGCACGAACAAAGGTGGAGTGTCCGTCTCCGTCGAGTGTTCTCAGAAGTTGGTCGCGCCCGCGCCTACACTCAGGTGTGCCATAGGCACATTCGAATTTCGCGACTTGCGTTTCACGCTGCCGCGTCGCGTTAGCATCCGTTTCGCGTTACCGCACCGCAACACTAGGGCCTGGACCCGTGTTCTCATATTACAGAGTGCAGTGCGCGCTATCAGTATTCTAATGTATTCTATTTTTTTATTTTATTGTATTCTAAATTACATGTTAGTATCGTGCTGTGTAAAATAAAGAGTGTTTGTATTTCGTCTTGCTACATAATTGCAGTCGTTAATTGTAAGCGCCTTCTCTTTTCGCAACGAATCTCTTTCGTTCCCTGCCCAATTAATTTGTCCGACAAGCTATTCGGTGCAATGGAACTATTCTTTGTTCGACATTTTTAATATAGAAGATGAAATAACGTCCCTGACGAAAATAAAAATCGGAGCGTAAATCAGATGTAGTGGAAGAGTAACAGAAGCGTGAACGAAACTTCTAGAAGGCGAAATTGGAACAATGAAATGTAAAAGAAGCATTTACATTTTGATGTTTCAATTTTCGCCTTCTTGAAGTTTCACGCTTTTGTTCTCTCATTACATTCAATTTACGCTCCGATTTTTATTTTCATCAGGGGTCCTTTGAGATCAGAACAGAAGCATTACAAGATATTAATAGAATTGGTAGTAATATAAATATATAAAAAGCCTCTAAAATATGTATTAATTTTGTTACTTATTTTAATAACATCAGTATTGTTCCATGGAAAAAAAAACATCTTCCAATATTAATATTTTTCTGATTATGTTTTTCTACTTTAATGTAGTCTAGATATATACATTTATAGATATAGTATATAGGTTTTCATAATAAGGCATGTACATTATATAATAAATGTTTTATATACGCTTCCTTGCTGCAAATTTCCATGGATTTTTTCATAGGTTCTTATAGAGGATTATAAGATTCTATAGGAGTTTGTATAGCTACCTATAAGATTTGCGCAGCATGCATAAGCATACGTAGGACATTCATAGGAATGCAAATAGGATAATAGAGGTACTCACAGAAATGTGGACAGATGTCCCATGAGAACTAAAAGTCTATATAGGATACCAGTTTGACGTGTAGCAACATGTAGGTGTACGTAAGATAAAGGAGAGATGCCCCATGGGAACTGCCTATAGGCTACCATAGGATGACGTACGCACATCTCCTATGTCCTAACTCCTATGTAAACCTACATATTCCTATACGTTAAAGTATAGTATCCTATAGGTCTTTAGTTCCCATGAAGCATCTCTTCTGCATTTCTATGAGTACCGATATCAACTTGAGAGAATAATTCGTAACTCCCAAAAACTGAAAATCACGATAATAGTTAATAAATGAGATACGTTCCACGTAGGGTGAAAAAAAATCCTGACTGCTATAAGGAAAATATATACTCATGACTTTTTTTAGTCAAATACACCTTGTTTATCACGTGACTTGCAATTTTTAGAGTTATGGAAAAATTATCTTAGATTTTCACGTGAAATTACATCAATCGGCTATTATAACATTTTGTGTACACACTCTTCTAATATGTATATTATAGGGACTATACAGAGTGCCTTAGAATATTTGTGACTATTTTGGAACTATATACAGTATCTCAAAATATTTGGAACTATTTTTTTGTGCAAATATAGCGAATTAAACTGAACCGGAAGGTCCTCTCCTCATTTTGCAATTTTCGCAGTTATTACCCAATAAGCAGAATGTCTAAAATCGATGCATGAGATAACTTTAAGATACGAGGTCTGTTCAAAAAGTATCTCAAATTTTGTGTTTTTTCAAAAATTATTTATTTATTCATGAATATCTATTTTGTCCCCTTCAAAGTAATCCCCATCAGATATTATACACTTGTGCCAACGTTTTTTCCAATCCTCGAAGCACTTCAAAAAATTATTTTTTGTGATCTTGTTCAGCTCCTCCTTCGATGCCGTCTTTAT
>NW_017305672.1:1629088-1641612 GCF_001594115.1 Trachymyrmex septentrionalis
CATATGCCACAGTCAACATTCGGAATGCGTCCGCGCACTTAATTTTGTTTTTCACACAAAATTTGATACAGATTCTTTGATCCATTTTTTGGAATAGGCAAAAATCGAAGACGAGCCAAAACACGTGCAAGCAAAGCAGCTGTCAAAAATTAACTGAACATTCAAAATGGCCGAACTTGTCGGCATAAGTGAGAGACATGAGTACCAACATAACGCCACAAAAAATCGAAAATCGAATATACGTAACCCGCGGAAATTCAAAATTCGCGATACTTTTTGAACAGACCTCGTATATTATATTTAAAAGTTCTTTGAAAAAACATCTTTAAAATATATCATAAAGAACTGAAAAATATCTTAAAGTTGTCGATTTTACCCGTTTATTCAGCAATTTTTAGAACCTAACTATTTTTAAAATTGCACGAAATGATATAGAACTTTTCGATTTATAAGGGAAGTTTTACAACTGTCCTGAACCGATTTAATTCTCCATGAAATATGTTGTAAAACATGAAAATCTAAGAAATACGTATTTTTTAAATATTTGCGCTAATTCATATTTAAGGGGTAAAACCCTTTGAAAAAAATCTCTTTGAAAAAAAAAAACAATATTTTTCTTTCAAGCCGAATATCGTCGGAAGTATAAAAGATAGAAAACAATTTTTTAAACAAAAGTTGTATGGTTTAAATGAGGGCAGTCAATAATCATTGTCTTGATGGAAGAGCACTTTCTTCTTCGCCAAATGGGGACGTTTTTTCTTTAAAATGTTGTTGAAACGGTCCAATAAGGCTGCATAGTAATCGCCATTGATCGTTTGCTTCGACGGAAGATAATCAATATGAATTATACCGTGTGCATCCCAAAAAATTGTGGCCATCATCTTTCCGGCCGACTTCACGGTCTTCGCCTTCTTCGGAGCTGGTTCACCCGGTGAAGTCCATTGTTTTGATTGTTCCTTTGTCTCGGGTGTGAAGTAATGTATCCATGTTTCGTCCACAGTAATGAATCGATACAGAAATTATCTGGATTACGTTGAAACATCTCCAAACATTGTTTTGAAATCGTCACACGGTCGCGCTTATGGTCCACAATGAGCAAACGCGGCATCCATCTTGTCGATAGCTTTTACGATAAAATTCTGACCATATTTACCGATCAAGTCGCTAGAGTCCATAAATAAGAAAGTTTTAGCAAACCAACCAATACGGCTTCAAAGAATTTTTTCCGACGTTCTACAGTATGTGATAAGATTTTTCAGTTAGCAGAGCGTGGTTGGATGGATTGAGCCGGTAATTATTAATAGAACTTATAATTAAATGTAGTTTATTGAAAAGTGAATTATGTATTTCGCGAGCGTGCTGTCCTCTCCTATCGGAGTTCAAGCTGAGACTTGCGATCCTTTCTTGTCGGAGTACAAACTGAGACTTGCGATCCTTTCTTGTCGGAGTACAAACTGAGACTGAGGAGAGGGATCACTCAAACGGATGTCGGTTACAATGAGTGTCGAAGCCGCGCTCGTGTCGTGTACAGTACAGTCACGCATAAAGTATTGGTCTGTACACTCGCAACGGAAACGCGCTGAACTTACATACTTGTATTCTCAACAGTATGCTCTGACGTACCAGATAAAGACATACCTTTAGCAGACACATTAAGTAGGAACTGTACTAATCTACAGAGAGAAACAGACCCAGAAGTGGAAATATGTGTCGTCGTTCCGTACTCACAAACAGCCATTGAGCAACTGAAACAAGAAACCAACATAGATCTTTGATGGCATCTCTTAAAAAAACACTTATGATAGGATGGCCAAACAATGAAAAGGATTTGGACTACCCAATACGACAATTTTGGAATCGAGACGAAATTACAATAATGAATGATATCGTATTCAAATCTCCAGACCAATGATTCCTGCGGCATTACATTCAAAGTACAATACTTGCAATTGGCACAAAGGTCATTTAGAAATACAAGCAATGTTGCATCGTGCACGTAAAATCATGTTCTACCCAAGATGAGCAAGGATATAGAGGACATGAACAAATGCGCAGTCTGCCAAAAGACGCAAAGAATCCCGGACAAAGAATTTTAAAGGAGGTACCAAAATCGCAGCTGACTTCGCTAGTATAAAGGATAAGCAATACCTTGTTATTGTAGACAGCTATTCGGGTTTTTACTATTTCGCATACTGATACAGCCAGCAGATACCGGTCAGATCGTGACAGCATTTCAACTGATTTTTGTATTCTAGAGACAGATAACGGACTACAATTTGCATCATCAAAGTTCAAGTAATTTATCAAGAGTTGGAACATAGAACATCGAGTTCAAGATTTCTCCGATCGGACGGTCTTGCAGAAAAGGCAGTATAAGCTGTCAAGTATTTATTCCGTAAATGTACTATTGACAAGAGTGATGTTTATGAGGCGTAGCTAAACATACGCAATGTACCCTGGAACAACGTTCTGGACTCACCAGTGCAACGCTTTTTAGCCGGCAGACACGTATACCCATGCTGACTACTGAAATGACTAATACCAAAGATACGAGAAAATGTCCAAGAAGAATTAGTTCAACTCCAAAAAAGCACGTTGACCCACATAATCGATTCTTGGAACCATGTGACATAGCAAAACTCTATCAAGAGAATCGCAATTGGATCCCGGGTCTAGTGGTAGCAAAACAATCTGAACCACGATCATATAATGTACAGTTACCCTCGGGTGTTGTACGACGTAATACACAACATGTGTGTCCAACAACAGCCACATCATCATTAGAACCTATCCAGGAAGTCAGGCCGGTACCACCGGAAGTAATCTCAGATGTACCATCTATCCCGCAACCGACTGCGGATTCCTCAATCTTTCGCAATGGTTCGAATACTCATCGGGCTATCCGTTACGGACGAGTTGTTAAAGCTCCAGATCGTTTGAATTTGTAATTCTTTCTAGAAAGGGGGATGTGATGGCGCTAGGAGGCTAACCAGATGCCCCCTTGTTTCTAACAGACTTATCTATCTGACTTATCTATCTATTTTGTATGTAACCTTATAACGCTTGTACATTAAGCAATCACGCGTTAACCCATATCTTACCGTACGTCGCGCGTTATCGAGTCTATCCTAGCATCGTTGAAAGAGAACGTGACAAGATGGGCGTTATATCGCGTATACCGAATTTAACGGTGAGCATAAACAAGCATAATCTTCTGCGTGCGGGATGTCATATCAAACTTTCGCGAGAAATTATGCTAAAGAGAGCGATAATCAATGTGTAATCGCGTACAATGTGTATTTCGCGTAGGCTCTTGTTGCCGTTCTACACCCGGCTCAAAAAAATGTGGAACGGAAATCTTCGTATCCGGATTATAACATTGGCTCTAAATCTCACGAACATTGAATTTCCAATGACGTTGAGCCAAATTAAGAAATTTTAAACTTTGAAATATTAACTACAATACATCATGGATAAGGGAATTGTGCCGATGCAGCTCGCCAATGAAAAGAGGAGCAAACCACTTAAACCTTTTACACGTGGAGGACGATTTGCGCGGGACATTTTGCGCTCATTAAAGACCTATCCCGTCTCGCCACACTCAACTTAGCAGAAAAGGGCATAAGAAATATTTCTGCAATAGGTACGCGAAAATTTTTTCATGAAATAATAATAATAATATTAATAATAGTAATAATATTGTTAATAATAAATGTGCGGTTTTTTTTTAGATGCCTACACTGCTTCAGCTCGAGCGCAAAATTGGAGATCTACAACAAAGATTGAAAAATTGAATAATTGTGCGATAAGATTGCCGAAAAAAGAAAACAAATTGTTGAGCTTCGGCAGCCATTACAAGAAGAAGCGCGTTCCGTTCGTTGTCTACCCCGATCTGACGTATTGGAAAAGATAAATAGGAATTCTGAATCGGCTACGTAAATATATCAATATCATAACATGTTTATTGGGTATTATGTGCATTGTTTCTACGATGATACATTATCCACGTATTGCTTTCACTGCGATAAAGACTGCATTACATGGTTCGTGAAAAAATTGAAAAATATAGCGCACAGTGTACAGTCTTTAATTTTGATTAATGTACCCGTGGCAGGTTTCACGTGAAATGACTGGGAAAAATTCAACAACGCCACGCATTGCCATGTGTGCGAGAAACCGTTCGCGCCAGACGATATGCGGGTACGCGATTATCGTCATTTAACCGGACGATACAGATTCCCTGCGCACTAAAACTGCAATCTACTATAAATTAAGGATTTGCGTTGCATACCTATAGTGTTTCACAATTTATTTGATCATAACGCACATTTAATCAAAAAAAATTGCCACTGCATATAAAGGACGCATTGATCTGCTTCCGATAACGAAGGAAAAATACATCCCATTCATCAAACACATTGATAGTATTAAAACCGATAACAAAAATTGCTTAAAATTAAGGTTTATTGATTTGTATAGATTTCTTGCCTCAAGTTTGGACAAATTGGCATCTTTTTTTTTAGCAAAGATAAGTTAAGGATATTGCGCGAATTTCTCAATTTATCCGAAGGAAATTTTGACACAAAAGGGCATCATTCCATGCGAGCACATTGACTGCGTTAAAAAATTGGAAGAGCTACGTTTACCGCCTCGCGAATCGTTTTATAATTCATTGATAGAGGATACGGTATCTGAGAACGATTACGCGCACGCCGTCAACGTGTAGCAACAGTTCTACATCGGAACACTTGGTGAATATAGTGATCTGTATCTGAAAATAGACATTTTATTGTTGGTCGATGTCTTTGAAAATTTCCAGGTATGTCGCAAGTTACGCGGTCTAGACCCCGTGTACTATTACCGGACTTCATGTGGGACGCCATATTAAAGCATACAGGTGTAAATTCGAACTACTCACAGATATCAACATGATAATGTTTATCGAGTGCGATATTCACGGTGGTCTGAGTCAGCGTTCAAACAGGCGCAAGCTAATAACAAATACATGCCGTCATACGATTCAAATTGTCATCGTTGTATGATGTACTATGACGTCAACAATCTGTACGGCTGGGCAATGTATTAACCATAATTTTACGCCGATTTTCGGTGGGTCGACGATGTGTAAAATTTTACCTTTACGATCATCGCATTAGATTTGTCGACGGACTATATTCTCAAAGTGGATGTAGAGTACTCGAAACATTTTCATGACACGCACATTGAACTATCGTTCTGTCCGATGCGTGAGAAACCTCCCGGCAAGCTCCTCGCAACATTATGCTATAAACAGCATTACATTATACATTATCGCAACCTGCAGCAGTGTACTCGTCACGGTCTCCGTATCGCAAAAGTTCATTACACACTACAATTCACGCAATCTCCACGGCTACACGAATATATTGAGCTTAACACAAAATTTAGAACATTGATTAAAAATGATTTTGAAAAAAATTGATACAAACTTACAAATAATGCGATCTTTGGCAAAATTATGCGAAAAATGTGCGCGATCATGTGCGCTTCCTCACGAAACGGGAAGGCAGATAGGTGCGGAGGCACCTATGACAATGATCGCTAAACTAAATTTTTATAGTCCAAGCGTCTTTTCGGAGAATCTGCGTAAGCTCAAGGTAAAGTTTGACAAACCGATGTACGTAGGTATGTGCATCCTCGGCATATCCAAGATGTGTTTGCACGAATTCCATCACGAGTATATGACACTGCTGTTTTACGATACACGCAAAATTATGTACACTGACAGTCTATCATGTAGAATGTGATGTCTATGATATCATGAAACATGGTATAAATAAATTTGACATGAGCGATTACTCGGGCGACAACGCGTATGACATTTTGCTCGCAAATAAAAACATCCCTGGCTTTATGAAAGAGAGAACTACGATGCCATCATGACCGAATTCGTAGGGTTTAGAGCGAAAATGTACACTTTTTATAGAAGAAAAGAAGGATACGAAGAAGGCGAAGGACGTTAAGAGCAACGTTCTAGCGGAGTCCATAATGTTCGAGAATTACAAGCACGCAGTGCTTGAATGACGCAATTGAAATGACGCGTAGACAGTCGTGGGAAATGCTCAAGAAATTCAACCGAGGTCGATCAAATTTGATCTACAACATCGTTACTGGAAACTAAACATGGATCTATTCGTATGAGCCCGAAAGTAAACAACAATCCACTGTTTGAGTGTTTCAAAATGAACCGAAACCAACAAAAGTTATTCGTTCACGTAGTGAACGTTTTGCTGCCAAGCAAATGATTGCTTGTTTCTTCGGTTATACCGGACAACCGTGGCTTTAGAGGATCCAAGGACTGTAAATACTGATTGGTATACAACAATTTGTTTGCCAGAAGTCATAAATGAATTGCGTAGAACAAACCGAAATCGTCGCATCATCCTTCATCATGACAACGCCCGCTGTCACACAGCACGTCAAACCGTTGATTTTTTTATCCAGTAATAATGTCGAATTGATGATTCATTGTCCGTATTCACCTGATTTATCACCTAATGACTTCTTTTTCTTCCCAAACATTAAAAATAAGATGAGCGTGGTGGGCGATTTGAGTCGCCTGAAGCAGCTGTTGAAATATTTCGTATACTGATTTCTGAGGTTACACTCTTAGAGTGGAAAAAATGCTTCGAAAATTGTGGTTCGAGCATATGCAAAAATGTATTGATCTTAAAGGCGAATACTTCGAAAAACAATAAAGCCATTTACCGAATTTTACATGTTTTTTTTTCATATTGTTTGCAGAAACTTTTCCAGCAGCTTACATAATATGTATATGATATTTATTATACGAAGGCAAGTCAATAAGTTTTTAAAAAATCTGTCAGAAAGCACTCGCAGTGTCATATTACATTATTTTTTGACAAGTAGCATCTTTCAGCTGATTACTGTCAAATTTTGAGTGGAATTCATCGCGTGATTTCATTTCTCTAGATGATTAAAGCGAATAATCTCTGTATTTTTTGCAAAATGGAAAAAAATGAGTTTCGTGCAGTGATCAAACATCTACATATGAAAAGTTTAACGCCGAAAGAAATCAAAGCCGAGTTGGATAATGTTCATAGCACATCTGCACCAGCGTTTGCGACTGTATACAATTAGGTGAATGAATTTAAATGTGGTTGTGCATCCATATGTGATGCACCTTGTTCGGGACGTCCAATTGAGGCTGCTACGCCAGAAATCATCGATAAAGTCCACGATATTATTTTGACTGATCGACGAGTGAAAGTGCGCGAGCTTGTTGAGGCCACAGGCTTATCACATGGCACACTGATTTTAATTTTGCATGAACAATTGGGTATGAAAAAGCTATCGACAAGATGGATGCCGCGTTTGCTCATTGTGGACCATAAGCGCGACCGTGTGACGATTTCAAAACAATGTTTGGAGATGTTTCAACGTAATCCAGATAATTTCTATGTTGATTCATTACTGTGGACGAAACATGGATACATTACTTCACACCCGAGACAAAGGAACAGTCAAAACAATGGACTTCATCGGGTGAACCAGCTCCGAAGAAGGCGAAGACCGTGAAGTCGGCCGGAAAGGTAATGGCCATAATTTTTTGGGATGCACGCGGTATAATTCATATCGATTACCTGCCATCGAAGCAAACGATCAATGGCGATTACTACGCAGCCTTATTGGACCGTTTCAACAACATTTTAAAGAAAAAACGTCCCCATTTGGCGAAGAAGAAAGTGCTCTTCCATCAAGACAATGCACAGGTTCACACGTGTCCGGCACCGGTGGCCAAATTGAATGAATTCCGCTACTTGCTTCCCCATCCAGCATATTCGCCAGATTTAGTCCCCTGTGACAATTTCCTGTTTCCAAACCTGGAGAAATGGTTCGGAGGAAAGAGATTCACCACTAGAGAGCAGCTCATCGCCGAAACAGAGGCTTATTTTGAAGTGTTGGACAAATCATATTATGAATGTTTGAAAAAGTTGAAGAATCGTTGGATCAAGTGTATCCAAGTGTGAACTGAAAGGAGACTATGTTGAGAAATAAAAATGAATCGATCAAAAAAAATGTGTTTTACTATATTTTTCTAAAAACTTATTGACTTGCCTTCGTACATTTACGTATTTATACTTTTATAATAAATACGTACTAAACGTATTATGAATATCATATACATATTATATCTACATATTTGTATTTATGTATCCACGAATTGTGCAAATTGTCAAATTCCAATCATTTCACGTAAAACTCGTTCCCTCTCTTGCGCAAAACTTTTTCAACGAGATACATGTCGGGATTAGAGATGTAATTCATATTCGTAGAATCCTTCAGCAATAGGCTCTCTGCGAGAATCTTCCAATAGATACGTCACTGGATTAGTTTGCTGTACTTTAATAATTTTAAACACCTCCATGATCCAATTCGGAGAGTAACCTTTTTCAAAGACTGTCTTGAATTTGCTCACGCGTACCAAATCACTCACTTTGTATCGCGTGGTTGCGGTAATCTTTACGTGATTGTAAATCGTGATTAAAAGTCTGTCGGCGATCGCGGAGATAACGACAAGACGCATACCAATAGTTCGATGTTTACGCGTGTTGTAATTTGTTATGAGATGCGGCAGTGTGTCGATTCATTTATACTTTCCGTTGTACGTAAGCTGTTTCCACATATTATTCTTCAACCGTACGGTTCAACGACCGAGCTTTCATTACGGAATATGTAGAATAATCGACGTTGTGCTTTTTCAAGAGTTTCTGCACATCCGAGTTGTAAAATTCCTTTCCTCTGTTAGTCTGCAAATTTTTAGGGTATCTCCCATCACCACGAATTATCTTTGTGATGATCGCCTGCGTCATCTCGTTTCCGCTCTTGAGTTTAAGCGGCACGGCCTGTACGTGCTTACTCAGCACATTGATAACTGTGAGACTGTAGTGGTAACTTCTGTTGATTCGAGTATAAGGATGCATCTTGACTACATCCGCCTGGTACAGGTCATCGTATCCGTGTACTATTACATGTTTTTGCGGAAAATTTCTTCTCGGCGGAGAATGCAATTCATCAGCAACCAGCAACCGTTTCTCGGACATTGCGAATAATTATTTAGAACGATGTACTTCTTGAAACGTCTTTTCATAACCTACACTTTGCTGTATGTATCGTTTGCTGCATCATCCACTGGTACCGGTAATCGTCGAAAATTGCGCGACTTTGCGTCAATCAGCTGCGATTATGCAAAGAGCGCTATAATGCTCGTAATTTTTGAGTAATCCGCTTCACTAATAGTACGATTCGCTTCCTCCACCAAACGATAGTCCAAACTGGTTGATCGGTATTGCGATTTCAACTGAACGACGTGTGTAGAACGAGGTTAATTTATAATCAACGGCTTCGCGAAGCTCCTCGTTAATTGACAGGATCTTGTTGTCGTGACCATTGTGATCCGCTTGGTGCGAGACCTCGAGCAATTGCAGACGATTCACAATTTCGTCCCAATGAATATAGTCGATATTGTTGTCAATTACTGTCATCGTACACGGTAAATCCATTCTTTTGTTTATTCCTGTTCTAACATTTTTACCCAACACCAATAGCGCTATACATGTTCTTATACATGTGTCCCTTATTACCCCGTACTTGATTACTCTAGCTACGACGGCGCCAGTAAGCGTTTGTTGTCAGCAGAATGCTCCTGTAGGTCTGTATGTCATCATCCGTACAGATAATTTCGTTGGAAAATTTCATGAAAATTAACTAGTATATACAGGCCTGTTCCATCATATCTTTTCCTATCTATAATTATCTCATGGTTTTTGTGCAAGATGATATGCGTCGTACGATAACTCGCGCGGCTGTATTATTTCAGACATTTCGTTCAAAGTGGACAGTACGGTTTTCGATCGATTTAACATTGATTTCATAGACGTGAAAGTCTGTATATTATGATTATCATACAAAGCATTCGGTCTTCTTTTGGATTTTGAATTCTCGTCCTCTCGCGAAAAGAATTATGATAAGATCCTTGGAAAATTCAACAATGTTTTCGACAATTTGTTTCAGCGGGTCGATAATAGGTTTGAAGTGTCTCTCCAATGCGCTGTTTTCCATTTTATCAATCTTCAAAGCGTACTTTTGCGAATCGAATCTTTCGTTCTCTTTGGCTATTTTCTCATGATCTTTGCTGCTGTTCAACGTATCGATAGCAACTCACATTACGGTACAGCAAAGTCATTAAATCTTTTTCTGTATCGCCAATTGGTAAGCGCACTATCTTTGTCAATCATTAGAAATCCATACTTTCGCTGCCAGCATTTACGACATAAATTGCAGAAATTTTTATAAGACATGTCGGTATTCACGTATCGTTGTACACGCATTTCAGATTGATACCATCCTGTTTGAACAGATTTGCATTGTTGCGTATTAGATGTTTCGGTATCTTTGCGTACGTCTGACAGAGATAGAAGCAGTCGACGTCCACGTGTCGTCTCATTACAAAATACTCTCTTATCACGTCTTGCTTGTCATCGCACGCCACGTCATCAAAGATAAAAATAAAATTCGGAAGCACCTCGCTCGGTGGAATGATGTTGCTGTTATTGAAGAACGTAAATTAGCCGATTTTTTTTATCGGCACTAGCAAATTAATCCGGTACTAATATTTCGGCTATTGCAGTGATTTCGAGTATATGTTCTCGAATTGTACGTCGTGCGGATTTTGTAATAGGTTTATCAGCACGTTTTTGTCTTGCCGCAATTTAACGGTCCGCAGATGATAGTGTATATAGAAGCCAGCAGCATGTTGCCATACTTGCTCATTTCTTTATCGGTTTGCACTTTACCATCGAGATTCATCATTTTGATCGCTCACGACTGGCGCACGATATTTTTTCCTTCCACAAAATACTGAAAACGATATCGCGAGCGGGCCTATTTATAGTGCCGTGTAGAGCGAAATCGCTTAGTCATCAAAATGTTTCTCATTGTGTCGGACAATCTGCATAGTTTAACTTTCAAAGGGTTGGAATATACCGAAAATTATACTGCTGCGAGAGTTTGAAAATTGTATAGATCTGTTGTGGGACAATGCTTACTCGAGCATATATGAGTCGATTTGGAAATATAATGATACCGTCGGTACCTGAAGCATTACAATTTGCCAACTTATCAAACACATATCGACGGTCCAGCGCCTTTGATAAAAAATTGTCTCTAGCGAATGCCGTTGAGAAGCTTGTTAAATTGTGCGATAAACGTGCTTCCTTTTAAACTGCATATTCCCGAATATCAGTTTTGTGATTCGAGAAAGACGCGCTTGGAGAAGCGATTGACCAGAGATGATCGAAGTATTAATCTAGTGGATGCTATTGTGTCGCAAATACGACGTAGCATATTCGCACAACAACGATTTCGCTAAACGACATGCGACTGATAATATACTTGCCAAAGGCGCGGAAACGCATTATCACGAGAGATTCGACTCTCGGAGAAAGAGCTGTTGTTACACAGTGCTGCCAAGCGGCATGCGCCGCATTCACGCATGCGCGCAGTCTAAAGCGCCAGTAGAGTATCTAATCCGTTTGTAAAACTGGCGTCTTTTCGCCCCAAAGAGAAATAGAATTATAAATATATAGAATAATAAATATATAGAAGTTAGACATACCTCTTATTGTGAGGTATCAATTTCTACATTAATAAATACTATTTATATTATCTATATAAGAAGCTGATTCGGCATGCCTTGATAAATTATATTGACAACATTTAAGTGAAACATTACAAATTTTATACCAAGCTTTATTGTTATTCTTTGCCAACCAACTTTTAAAGATATTTTCGTCTAACCAAGATCTGCTAAATTTTTTGATACATACCTTTTTTGGGCCTTTTTCCTGACTCCATTACGATTCATTTTCTGACCTAAAATATTTTAAATAAAAAAATTAATTATCCGATTGACTTTATTTTCAACACTATGAATTCACGTCTAAAAATTATTTTAAAAGTTATTTTATAAACAACAGACGAAAGAGAATAATGTTGCTAGCAATATTACTAATGAAGAACGTTCACCATAGTTTGTTCTACGATTGTTCCATCGATGTCTGAGAAATTCTTTACTATTAACAAGAACACTAACGTGAAATTATCCTTCTTGAGTTTGAATAAGCTTAATAAATTCATTAAAGTACAGAAGGACACTCTCCCAAAATTCTCCAATAAAAACGTTTATAAAATCCCTTGTAAAGATTGTGATGCGTCGTACATTGGTCAAACAGATCGAAAATTATCCACGAGAATAATCTCGCAATCTGAGCATCGCAACCATATCAACAGGAACCAAGCAGTGATCACAGACCACCAACTTAGATTTAATCATGAATTTAATTGAGAGAATGTCCAAATTTTTGATAAGGAAAGATATCTTAATAAAATTTAAATTCAGAAATGCTTTATACGTAGGCTGCTGGAAAAGTTTCTGCAAACAATATGAAAAAAAACATGTAATA
>NW_017305672.1:1642100-1646514 GCF_001594115.1 Trachymyrmex septentrionalis
CTCGGTTGAATTTCTTGAGCATTTCTTTGCTCCATTTAACACGAGCCTGTTTTTGAGCTTTGGTCAAATTGTGTGGAATCCAACGACTGCAAAGTTTCCGTACGCTCAAGTAATCATGCAAAATCGTATGTATTGCTTTCATGTCAATGCCTAAGGATGTCTGAATCTCGCGGTATGTTATATGCCGGTCTCGCTCAATCATTTCACGCACAGCATCAACATTAGTGGCAACAACAGACATGGATGGACGACCTTCACGGAATTCATCACTAAGAAAGGTACGTTCACGCTGGAATTCGGCAAACCAATTATAAACAGTCCTATTGGATAGTGCTTCATCCCCAAAAGCCAAATGAAGTCGATAGATGCATTATTTCGGAGTTAGATTACATTTGTAATCGTAAAAAATCATTGCCCGAAAATTTTCACGCGAAATTTCCATTTTCTTACAAAATCACTTCTTTTAAAATACTATACAAACGAAACTAGTTGGCTTGGGTACAAACTGTCAATTGAATTATAGGTTAAAAACGTCTAATTTTACGAATATGATAGTAGCAGAACGTTGGCGTCACTGGAAGTACAAGTAGATTGCAGAAACTTTTTCAGCAGCCTACGTATATACATGCAAAAGAATGAACTTAATTTAAAAACAGATACGAATTACTTGCACTACTCGTATGCTTCCTTATTAAAACGATATTGAGATTTGAATTGGTTATAGGTTGACTTTCTTATTATTATTTATTGATATTGCTTGTTTCGAAGTCTCCTTATCACTTTGTAACGTTCAATTTCAAACGACTCGTCAAGATGAACTGATACGATATTATTATAATTCGAGGAATGATTTTTTAAAATTTATATCTTATGAAAATTGTGAATCATTGTTTGTTAACTTCTTTGTTTCCCGTTGAGGTGAGTCACACGGTTATTACTGATTTTTAATTGTTAAATTAACAATAAAATTGTAATAATTTATATAGCGTATTGATTACTGCATTTCTGTCAATCTGTAAGTGACTTACTTTCAATGAGATATTATATTCTACTTTTTCGCTAAAAATGACTCCAAAGTGAGCCGAAACATTCGATACAATAAATGCAATACAATAAATGAATACAACTGCCAACACTTAAGTATTATCTTCTAACTCTTCGCTCTTACATCAGCGTTAGACTCTCATTAGCCTTGTTCTGAATTTCTAATTATTGTTTTTAATACTTTATCATTTTTATTTTCCTCTTAGGATTCCTGGCACCTCCTGTTGTCCGGTTTGGCGCGCAGACTTAGCGGTCCACACGGCACCACATCATTACTTTAATCTAATCTAATGGCTACAGCATTATGAACTAAGCTGTAAACAACGTGCATGCGCGAGTGCGGTGCATGTCTGGCATCACTGTTACAGCCGTTTGGGCAATTATGAAGACCAAAACAAAAATCGGTATGGGCTTGAAAACTAGGAGAAAAATAAAAAGAGTAAGCGCATACTTCTGACGGCGAAGCGCGGCGGCATTCTGTCTGTTCCGCTGCTCGACGTTGATCGATGGCGCGACTGGAGTCACCAAGGCTGTAAACAATAGCAAAACGGCGTAGCATCAGATGAACAACAACGTCATAACCGCGTCATGGAAGGCCACGATGTTTATTTTGCTCTCTACAAGCGCGGACGAGGTGTTACGCGTAGAAAAAAAAACGTCGATGAAACGTTAAAAATACCAAGGAATGTAACTACCAATGTGCAACTGCAACAACTTGCAAATCGTATGCGCGTTCCGTATTTTAGAGATATCTTTATGCATACTACATTACGGGTCAAAGAAGTACGTTGAAAGGTAAAATACGAGAACGATATCGTAAATCTGGATAATGCCGAGGGACGTGATGCGCATTGGGTGGCGTATGCGAAAAGGAGGAATCGCGTCGTGTATTTTGACAGTTTCGGCAATCTTTGACCACCGAAGAAACTTGAACGGTATCTGGCAAACAGTGTAATCAAGTACAATTGCACGCCTTCATCAGCGTTACAATTGCGGGCAGCATTGTCTACAGTTTCTGTGAATGGTTGATAAACAATTTAAGGACCGACATTGCGCCGTTTAACTCAGTGTTCAAAGTGTCACTGACGTTTACGCTGATTGGCAAGAATGGCGTTCTTATTGTGAACTACTTTTCAGCGGTAGAATTGGGAGACGGCGGTTACAAACTCGGTCTAACGGACTTTGAACGCTCTCACGAAGCGCAAGAAGGATGAAGAGGTCCCGCTGGTGATTCGCGCCAACAACAATACGATGAAAAGCAAGATCAAATGGATAAATTTCTCGGATGGATCTCGGATAAATTTTATCAAATTTCACAACATTGGCTTGTTGTTGGGATTTTCGTCGAATAGCGTGCTGGAGCCACAACAGTGGCACAAATCGAACATGCCGATAAATATCATCAACATAAATATCATTCATATCGAGTGTAACGTGACCGCGGGTGCGTGCACACGATACATGAGTTTTTACCGAGCGTACCGCCAGGATATAAGATATTGGAAATCGACGCAAATCATTTATCCGATCGTCATACGGAGCATTACGGTTCTGACGATTCACATGATGGACCAAGACGACAGATTGTTTGATTTTCGCGGAGAAGAGATCACCGTTAGGTTGCACGTACAAAGACGCTAACGTGAGATGCTTGCGTTGAATAGCCTAAACAGATGAGAAATACATCTTTTAACAGAGAGGCTTTAACAGAGAGACCTGGAAAGAAACTCACTGCGTCCAACGTTGCATTTTTAAAGTCATTGGATTTCATTGTACGAAATGGTTCATATCTTGAATATTACCGGTAAGCCGATCTTTGAAGATCGCATAATCAAAATTGAGGCTCACACGTACAATCCATACGCACACACTATGTTTAGACATAGCGACGAGATATTCATACAGCAGCAGGATTTATACACATTGCCGTGCGAAAGTTTTCTCTATGTCGAAGGAAGATTGACGGTGAAGATGAAAAACGATCAGCTGCCAACGACTTGAAAATAATTGCGTTCATGTTTGATAAAATTCGATATAAACTCAACGGTGTGGAGATTGACCGCAACAGAAACGTCGGAGTTACCAGTACCATCAAGAATTACGTGTCGATGATGAACGATAAAGCTTTGATTGCGCTAAACGTTGGATGGAACTCTAGTCCGACATAAAGCAGGAACACTTTAATTTTTGCATGCCGCTCAACATGCTATTGAGCTTTTACGAAGATTATAAACGCGTGGTCATCAACGCTCGCCACAAATTTATTTTCATACGAGCGTGCAACGATTACAATTGCTTGGTAGGAAATTCTACAATGGAGCCTGAGGTTGAGTTATTCAAAGTGCAGATGCCTCATGTTGCGTTAAACGAGATCAATAAAAATTAATAACGAAAATATTATGATTTCTTTATGATTCTCCAAATAATATAAAAAATCCTGAAAAATCGAGCAAATGAGAATATAACGCAGTTGTTGGAGCGTGATTAAATATTATAATACTGTTAATTAGTGCAGTAATTGATTGTATATATTTCCATAAAAATAAATGTTTCAACTCTTTTTAGAATTATCATCAGCGTTAATACAATTCTTAAGGAATCTGAGACATCACTCATGCATCAATAGCAGAATTGAAAGATCCTGAGTAAGGTGCATGAATTACTTTGTAATCTTATACAATTCATTTCTGGAATAAATATGAAAAGGTACCATGTTATTGGCATTATAATAATTTGTAAAAATATGTGGCTTACCATTTGATGATGAGAAATGTGATTACAGGAATAATTATAAGAATAAAGTCAAAGAATTCGTGTAATAAACCATTATAAAAGATATACATATATATATATATATATATATATATACGAGTATATATATATACATATATATGTAGATATCACACATTCTTATTTGATCTACCATGTACGACCCATTCACCTCAAACGTGATTCCCACAGGTTTAATGCAACGTCTGGAATCCTCTTTTTAAGACTCTCAACCACAGACGTAAACACCATCTTGTGTCACTCAAACTGTAATCTTGCAGACTCAGTTATAGCCGTGCGATTTCTATGCACCGCAACGTGTTGGTTTATGTCTGCTTTCTCTTTCTTCTTTTTCTTTCTATACGATCGAATCGAGAGGAATCTTCGAGTCGAGAAAATCTTTTCGCTCTGAGAAATCCAAACATTCAACTATCCATCTCTCTTTACATTTAAGTAAATAATATTAGAAGCCAGGTACATGGTACGCATAGTTTCTAACTGAATTATAAAATATAAATCGCCTGTTTATATTTCAATTGCATGGTGCATTTTTTAAATTAATTTAGATTAAGCGTAACTTTTATTCACGATGGGGAATTTT
>NW_017305672.1:1646614-1669969 GCF_001594115.1 Trachymyrmex septentrionalis
CCGTCTCACACGGCATTGATTCTTCGTGAGTTTTTCGCCAAAAATTCCACTCATATCGTTCCGCAACCGCCTTATTCACCTGACTTAGCTCCGTGTGACTTTTGGCTATTTCCCAAACTCAAAAGACCGCTCCGGGGACACCGCTTTGAATCTATTGAAGAGATTCAACGTGAATCGCTGCGCGCTTTGAAGGCTATACCGGGAAACGACTTTTTGACATGCTTCGAGGCATGGAAAAAACGTTGGCATAAGTGTATTGTATCGGAGGGGGATTACTTTGAAGGGGATCAAATTGATTTGGATGAATAAATAAAGATTTTTTATTTTATAACAAAATTCACCTTACTTTTTGATCACACCTCGTATATATATAAATAGTCAGAGTATAAGAGAATATAATTTAATCAAGGTACGGCAGAGTTAAAACTGACGAGATTATTTGAAAGTGTGTCGCAGATGCATACATACAGGTATGGTATATTGTCATTGTTTACATAAATAAAATCAAGCGTTAAAATAATAAATTATTAATAATTTGTTGAAAATATAAGCATGATGTAAAAATTCTGTGTCTGACTGTAGGTTAAGACTATTATTTTGCATTTGTATATGTAACATCTCAGATACCAATCTTTTTCCTAAATAACGTTCACAGTCTAAAATTTTGACGTTTTCCCAAGTGAAATCATGAAGATTAGACTTAAAGAAAGTCTATGATCCGTAGTGACTAAATTGTACTTGCTGAGGAATGGCAATCGAAGAGAGATTGACAAACCATTTTTCTTTGAGAACCGATAAAGAATTGTCAATATTAAAGGAAAAATCAGAAGTATTGATTCTAACTTCATGTGTTTGTGTTAGAGGAAAAGAAGGAGTGAAGTTGCAATACAATTAATTATTGCACTGATTAACAGTATTATTTGATCAGTCTTCAATAACTGTGTTATACTCTCATTTGCCCGATTTTTCAGGAGATCAATAAATTATCAATGCTGCGAGCGTTGGAAAGCGATTGTTATCCGAGCATGAGTTTTCGCTCGTGGGATCTGTATGAGTATCCTCTGTTACAAAATACGACAAGCATTCAGGCTATCAAAACAGCGATTCAACTTGAAAAGGCGCGATACATTATCTTTGCTCTGCAGACCGGTCGAAAGAATGTCATGTCACGAGATGTTCGATTGTAATTTGAGTAACGTGAAAGTATATCTAAATTTAGAATTTTATCCGTACAACGATTTAAATCTGAAATTTGGCAAAAAAAGATACGCTCTCCTGTTTGATATATACGTGCATTTTCGTAAATTATATTATGGAATCAACTATAATACTTCCAAACGCTGCTCAACATGATCTCGTTTATCGAGAAAGGGTCTATTGCGGTCATTGATTGCTCGCGACAGAACGAATCAAGAGCACTACTGTAGACGTACGAGATAGATTTTGACTGTAAGGAGAATACCATCGCCTATTGCTTCATCATACACAATCGTGTAATCGAGTACTGTTCATTGTCCAACGTAGTGCGCAAGATTATGTAAATGTAAGATCAGCAAGTATTTAGAACTTTAAAAGGGAGAAAAAAACTGAAGTAAAGCACAGTCACAGTATATACAGTAGCGCAACTCTCCCGATTTTATGTTGGCCAAAATGGAGTGCGCATGCGTAAAATAAGCAAGTTGCCCCGTCTCATTTCCTCCCTTTTTTTATTAATCTCTCTCTTTCTCTCTCTATTTAAATAAGCATCTCAATGTTCTTAAACATTTGTCTTTCAAGTATACATGATTCAGAGTAGAAATTTAGAGGAAAGTATTACGTGTATTGTTCATTTGGTGAAATATTGTGTGAGAAATCTCGAGAGATTGGTCTAATTTTTGTGAAAAAGTGATAAAGTGAAAAAGTGAACAAAAAGTAACAGAAAATCGAGCAAAAAGGATTTCTTTTTATTTATTATATTTTAAATTTATTTTTTGGACATATTTACATGTATATAATTTTTTTTTATATCTCTCAGCTTTCTCATAACATTTTTATAAATATATAATTACATAATATTTCTTTATACAAATATACATTTTTAATTTAATTTAATATTTTTCCTAATATTTATCTACATTTTCTCTTTATTTTTCAATATGTTTACAATTTATTTTTATTAATTTTCAAATTAATTTTCAAATTAAATTCAAATTATTTCATTGTAATAGTAGGTATTGTACATTGTAATAGTAGGTATTGTACATTGTAATATGCTCCTATAACAGCTCTTACTCACTCTAACGCATTTGTTGGAATGCGACGCGATTAAATCTAGTGAGTTTTGACAGAGCGAAAAAAGGATGAAACGAGAAAGAAGTTTAGGTGGTAATCATAGCAACGCTAGGTAACTTGCTTATTTCACGCATGTGCACTCCATTTTGGCCAACACTAACATCAAAAGTGCCGACAGTTGCGCTACTGTGTGTACTATGGCACAGTCTTAAAAAATTGCTCATCATATCAACATTTGTGGATTTACAAGGATTCATCGTCGAAAAAAGATTTTTCGTCAAAAAAGTAGTGGTGCTAAAAAGGAAACATTCTCACGCACTACATTTTTTCACATCTTATGCCATATCATTTTCTGACGAGATCCGACAAATCTTGCGCTTTCTGGTTGAGTGCTTATCATCATGGATTGTAATGGGATGATGGGATGGTCCCGTACAGCATGAGAAGGCGTCTAATTACGGAAGTCGTGATAGAAGAGGATAAAGCTTTCGTACATGTCAAGGGACACGAAAAAACGGAAATGCTCAACACTGATGATGTCACTGTCAAAACTCTGGATGCGCATTACGAAAATGTGGAATTGCTACGTAATCTAGATGATTGTAATATTATACGATATGGAAAATACGCTAAAAATTGTGCTTTGCAAAATGTATTTAAGATATTTAACTGATGATCACGACGTCAGGAAGAATTGTCAGATTTTTTAAATAAAATGTATGTCATCTTATGTTATTATTGTATTATGTTTATTTCTGTTACCCTTATCTGTCGACATTTAAATCAAGCATAACAGATAGATGTTGAAAATGAACCGATAGCAGTTTGATGTCCGTTCAATATCAGTTCGATAGTTGTTTACAGTGAATCGATAGATGTTTATGATAGACCGATAACTGTTTATAAACCTACCTCTTTTCAGGGAGGTTTTTAAATTTCAACTCAAATCGTCCTATTGCACAAAAGAAAGATACAATTTTTTCGCTAGTTGACAGAACTTTTTTACTTTCAGACTTTATGTTTCATACAAAAAATTTGACTTTTATTATTAACATTTTACTAGATAATGGCTATCCATTGACTTTTATTTTTGACACAGTTAAGCAACATATAAAAAATTTAAATAAAAATAGACACATAGCATATAAAGATTTGGTTGACAATGTCTGTGCGAATGAATCTGCATCTTGGCTTACGGTACCATTTATTCCTCTTCATACAGAAAAATTTAAACGGTTCCATAAAAACGACATCAGAGTATCTTTTCATAGTCCTAATAAAATGGATAAACATATTAAAGTACAAAAGGATATTTGTCCCCATACATCTAAGAGCAATGTAATCTATAAGATATCGTGTAATTGTAATGTATCGTACGTTGGATAGACGGGCAGACAATTGAAAACCAGAATTACAGAACATCGTAATCATATTAGATATAACACTTCTGTCCGTTTTATTATAACGGAGCACAGGCTGCAGTATGATCATGATTTCCAATGGGATAATGTTAAAATTTTAGATGAAGAGCTTTGCTATAGGAAACGCTTAATTTCCGAGATGCTCAATATTAAGAAGCAGAAAAATAGTTTGAATTTACAAACTGACACTGAAGGTCTTCGTAAGGCATATATACTCGTACCTATTGTAAATAAGATTTGACTTTTCGATACTGAAGTCCGTCTTTTCTCTTAGTCCGTAGTGATCCGTATCAGCGAGCGTACATAATAATTGATACACAATGTCCGTCTTACACATCTACGTTCCATTTGTCTTTACATATTCTAATTTTTATATTTATATGGACACACTTTGAATAATTTATATGATTTTTGGTGAGTTTTATTTCTTATTAGAATTCCGGTATGTTAATTTATTTGCGTTTATTTTTTCATAAGAAGTCTTTTTATCTTTTTTATCAACTAGAACTTTTCCAAGAGATATGAAACACATTTGACTGTTCAATCGTATGTGAATAATGTCGAGTTCTACATCAAGACTCACTCGAACTGTGAATATAATGAATATGCGAACATTTGCGATAATTCATTTTGTACTGCGATTTTTTCGATAAGTTAATGTCTGAAGAGGGCTCAATCCGGTAGTCAAAACTTGTAATTTATTTGTATTTAAACTGAGTTTTTATTATTTTTTATTTTTTATTATATATTTTCTTTAATTTTACTTTTCTCTATTTGTAATTTATTCTTTTAATTGTTGACTCTTACTCTGCCCTTTATTTATTATTTACTGTTTATATAGTTTAATGATTTAAGAGTTTGATATCGGTTCGATAGCCGTTCAATAGCTGTTTATAGCGATTCGATAGATATACGTTTAATTACGCTTCGCGAAGAGCTACAATAAATAAAAAATGCTGAGGTGAAATCTTTTGGATGCGAGATATACTTTTGCTCGAAACAATAACATATAGTATACTTTTGATCAAGGCATTTTTCCGCTGATATAAAGAGTTGATGATCTGATTATAACAGATATGTATAATGCTGAAGTTTTTTTATGAAATCTTTTGAACGCGACGTTTTCTTGTATACTTTTGCCTGAGACATACACTTTTTGACCGGAACATTTTACTTTTGCACGTGGGACTATACATGGACTGAGGATTTTTTTTGAAAATATCATGTTGTCCCGCACATCTTTACTATAAATTCTTATACAGCCTCCACGGTTAGTCAGTCTGTCTATGAGTGAGAGAGTCGCTCAATCTGTTAGTCTGTTTTTTGTAAAAAAAGAAAATGGAGGACATCATGACCTTACGGACGCTAGGGAAATTATCCGTATAAATGCGGACATATTATCAGAAAGTACGGCTTCTTTATACGATAATATAATTACTATTTTAAATTCTGTTGTGGATATAAATGAGAGTACCCCAAATTCTTTAGATGTAACTTTTACACTTACAAATAAGGATCGTCTAAATGGTAGATAATATAATAATTTTCTTGATACGAATATATTCGAATATTTGCATCGGGATCATGTATTGTCCGTTTACGTGAGTGTAATCATGCATAAGGTGATACATCAACGTGATACAGGATATGGGTAACACTAAAATCATCATTCTGTATACATTATTCATCGCCATTGGATCTGCTATTTTAAATTCAACAATTGTGATTACAGTATAAGTAATGAGAGACTTACAAAATCACCAGATATCGATTTTCATGTACGGATTTTTTAATATTTTTGTCCTCCATATTGAATTCGCCATTTTGAATTGCACATTTTTTACTTCAGATTTAAAATCAGTGATAAAAAAAGACTATACAATATGCTTTTGTATTCGGTGATTATGTGTCAGACTCGAGAGGATATCGCGCAGTATAGGTGACACGCGAACTGTTTTGGCGCTTTAAATTCAATAACTTCTCAACAAATGGTCGAAAATTAATTTTTAAAAAAAAAAAAAAAATAGATTTAAACTAAAAATATACAGCTATAAGTATAAATTGTATTTTTTATAATTTTTTATAATTTTTTTCTTTCAAATTATTTGGTTTTACATTTCAAAATTTATCAATTTGTTCCGGTTTTTTATGATTTTTCAAAAATTTTTGATTTACGGTTTGCATAAAACATTTTTATAAGTATCGAAAAAATATTTTTAATATTATTGGAACATTTCTGAATTAAGTGCCGTAAAACAAACTTCAATATCACTTTCTGTTTAACTGGAAAAAATTAATAAAAAAGTTACTTCCGAAAAAAACTGTTTTTGCAATTATTTAAAAAATGGAGGGCGATGGAAAAAAAACGGACGATGTAGTCGTTTTAAGAGTATCAAATTCTACAGAAACGTCTTTCAAACTTTAAAACACAAGACTCCTCCTCTCCCTAAATTTTGTGGGCCTGTTATTAATTACATGAATAGGATCATAAATTTCCGATAGGGATTCCTTGCCGTTTTGTTTATTTAAAGCATTTTTTTTCTCTTAATAAAAACCATCTCGAAATCAACCTCTTGTTATACAATGGTTCACTATCCAGAATTTTTACATCCTAAAATTATGGTCAAGATTAATTCTATGATTAGAGATAACGAACGGTGAACCCGTTTTTTTACTTATATCCTACATATATTCGAGAACTTTGGTTTTCAATTGTCTTTTCTGTCTGATCGATATATGAAGTGTCACAATTATGACATGAAATAAACGTTCTGATGACATTTTTTTCAGAGGATCCTTTTCAATGATGATAAATTTATTTAATTTATTAGAAATAGCGGAAGTTGGTTTGAAATTGGCCCCTTAGCAAAATATGTGAGAATGATTCGAAGATTATCTTGACAAACGGTACAATACTCGTATTGTACAAAAAACCAACTTTCTCCGAAAGATATTAAAATTTTCGATCTCAACATCCTATATGCCATAAGAAAGATCCATAGATTATTTGATAGAATTTTACTGTTATCTCACCCCAGATTGCATCTAAAAAATATTATAGACATGTCATCAACATCTTACTGTCGAATTGATATCCTCTTACGTTCATATTTTCAACTATCTATACACCTATTAAATTCCAGATCAATCAGAACACTAACTATAATAATCTCTAACTTAACGATAAGATTATTATATTGCATTATTTTATTAGAAGTATAAATAAGTTTCCGCCGTTTTTAATAAAAAATTGGGCATTTATTGTGAACGAACGGTACCTAATGTTTTATTCGAAGTATTGTCCATCGCTAGCCACTACTTTTTCCCATCTTTCTGGCAGCATACAGATACCGCGTCGGAAAAACGCTTCATCTTTTGAAGCTATTCACGAATCGATCCAATTTTTAGTATCTTCATATGATGTGAAGTGTTGCTCAGACAGGCCATGCGCCATCGATCGAAACAGGTAGTAATCAGAAGGAGCAATGTCTGGTGAATACGGCAGGTGAGATAAAACTTCCCAATTGAGTGTTTCCAAGTAGGTTTTTATCGGCGCCGCAACATGTGGAGCATTATTATGCAGAAAAATAACTTTGTCGTGTCTGGAGTAGTAGTGGGCGCGTTTTTCCTTGAGTGCTCGGTTCAATCTCATCAATTGTGTTCGGTAGAAAGCCCCAGTAATGGTTTCGTTCGGTTCGAGCAACTCATAATAAACGACACCTAGCTGATCCCACCAAATACACAATATGAGCTTTTTTCCATGAATGTTCGGCTTGGCTGTCGATGTTGAAGCATGGCCAGGTGGTCCCCATGATTTCTTCTTCTTTGGGTTATCGTAGTGGATCCATTTTTCATCACCAGTGACTACACGGTTCAAAAAACCCTATATTATTCTCTCGTACAAATATCCTGCTAGCATAGGTTCGTACACGGTCCTGTCCCGGGTTAAAGGGATTTAGATCCTTAACCCAAAATAGGATCCTTGATCGCACGATTCCTGAAATCTGAGTCATAGCGTCTTATGACGTTGGCTTACGTTTCGGAATCATCTAGATGCGTTCGCTCCATCCCCTTCCACGCGGATGCGTGCGAGATAAAGCGTCTGCTCTAACATCTTTCCACACTCCATCTTTCTTATTTCCTCTTTTTCTAAATCTATTTTCGGAGTTTGGACGTAACAATATTTTATACGTTTATATATTTATATCGTATTATATGTTCTTATATATTGGGAGTATAAATAAGTTTCCGCCGTTTGACAAACAATGGCGTTACCAGTATGTTATAATTAAAATTGTCAGCTGTAAAACGTCATATCGTAAGATTGGACATCTGACAAGAACATAACCTTGAAATATTAGCGATTTTACATCAGCATCTTATATCTTTTTTCGTGCAAAAATGTCAAGTTTTGAGCCAAATACCATAAGCATCATTTGCGGGAGCTTTTGATTTACTTCTTTAATTTGAAGAAATCTGCAGCTGAGGCGCATCGATTGCTTGTAGAAGCATATGGTGAGGCTGCCTTAAGTGAGAGAAGTTGCCGTGAGTGGTTTCAAAAGTTTAAGAACGGTGAATTTGACGTCGAAGACAAAGAACGTAGCGGAAGGCCGAAAGTGTACGAAGACGCGGAATTGGAAGCATTATTGGATGAAGATTCGTGCCAAACGCAAGAAGCACTTGCACTTACATTAGGAGTGACTCAACCAGCAATTTCACATCGCTTAAAATCGTTGGGAATGATTCAAAAGCAAGGAAATTGGGTTCCATATGAACTGAAGCCGAGAAACGTTGAACGCCGATTTTTCACATGTGAAATGCTGCTTGCCAGGCATAAACGAAAGGGTTTTTTGCACCGTGTAGTCACTGGTGATGAAAAATGGATCCACTACGATAACCCAAAGAAGAAGAAATCATGGGGACCACCTGGTCATGCTTCAACATCGACAGCCAAGCCGAACATTCATGGGAAAAAGCTCATGTTGTGTATTTGGTGGGATCAGCTAGATGTCGTTTATTATGAGTTGCTCAAACCGAACGAAACCATTACTGGGGCTCTCTACCGAACACAATTGATGAGATTGAGCCGAGCACTCAAGGAAAAACGCGCCCACTACTACTCCAGACACGACAAAGTTATTCTTCTGCATGATAATGCTCGTCCACATGTTGCGGCGCCGGTCAAAACCTACTTGGAAACACTCAATTGGGAAGTTTTACCCCCCCCGCCGTATTCACCAGACATTGCTCCTTCTGATTACTACCTGTTTCGATCGATGACGCATGGCCTGTCTGAGCAACACTTCACATCATATGAAGATACCAAAAATTGGGTCGATTCGTGGATAGCTTCAAAAGATGAAGCGTTTTTCCGACGCGGTATCCGTATGCTGCCAGAAAGATGGGAAAAAGTAGTGGCTAGCGATGAACAATACTTCGAATAAAACATTAGGTACCGTTCTTTCACAATAAATGCCCAATTTTTGATTAAAAATGGCGGAAACTTATTTATACTAATAAAAAAAATTACGAACAAATTATTTTAACACACATACACACACACACACACACTCACGCACGCACACATGCTCGCACGCACGCACGCACGCACAAAGATATACCTCATATTATTGTAAGAAATATTAAAATAAATATTTCGTTATTATATAATAGAATAAAGATACTCATTTTTAAACTAGAATAACGTTTAATTTTTATAATGATACATAAGAAATAAAGATAATATTCAATGACTGTGCTATATATCATTGTACATATCATGATTTTCTTTTCTTATATCTGTTTCTCTGATCCATATTTTAGCTATCTGAACATTTAAATGACCCTGAAAAAGAGGACGGAAAAAGAAAAAAGTGAGATAGAAGTTTATATGGCGTTGGACGCCATGGGAACTTCATTTTGGTCATCATAAAATCAGGAAAGTTGCGCTACTGTATATACTGTGATACGTTTACATATTTAATATAACGTTAATTTAGGATCCCTTCCAAACGCCCAAACACATGAAAATATATTTCTTGAGGTCAATTACATAAAGGGTGTCTCAAAATGATCTGACATTTTAAATTGAGCGCCATTTTTTTTGCAGCGAACGTAACGTACTAACCTTTAACAACTGGCATCAGGAAGTACATATTGAGGTTTAGTCATGGAGAATTACACGATCTAGCAACGCATAGAAATTGTGAAAATCCACTACAAATATGGTGAACATTTTGCAGAGACGGTTCGAAAAGTCCGCACGTCTTTTGGTCATCATAACGCACCATCTCGCAATACTGTGGTGAATTTAATAGAAAAATTTGAGGTTAGTGGCTCACTTTTAACCGCGAAAAGCAGTGGCCGTTCTCGTACTGGTCTGTCGAATGAAACATAGCCACAGTGAGTGCGAGTGTTGACGAAAGTCCTTCCACCTCGATTCGCCATCGTGCTCAGCAATTGGACATTTCAAGATCCTCCGTGCAGCGAATTTTGACGAAAGATCTGCATTTACGTGCTGACAAGATCCAATTGACACAAGAACTGCAACCAGCAGACTATGCGCAGCGCCGTACATTCGCCAATTGGATATTGGAGCATCAACAAATCGAAGGTGATTTTTCGAAGAAAATCATCTTCAGTGATGAGGCGCATTTTTAACTTAATGGGTACGTGAATAAACAAAACTGTCGAATTTGGGGGACTGAAATCCACAAGTGATCCAACAGCTTCCCATGCATCCACCACGAGTCACTGTTTGGTGCGGATTTTGGGTTGGAGGAGTGATTGGGCTGTACTTCTTCGAGAATGCTGCGGGAAATGCGATTACCGTCAATGGTGTTCGTTATCGTGACATGATAATCAACTTCTTATGGGAAGAATTGAACGGCATAGATTTGGAAGACATATTCTTTCAACAAGATGGTGCAACCTGCGACACTGCGGACGAAACAATGCAGTTATTGCAGACGAAGTTTCATGGTCGTGTTATTTCGCGCCGCAGCGATGTGAATTGGCCACCAAGATCGTGCGATTTGACTTCTCTCTTTGGGGTTTTCTGAAAGGAAAAGTGTATGCCAATGATCCACAGACCATTCCGGAGTTGAAGGAAGAAATTAGACGTACCATTAATGAAATTAGTCCACAATTATGCTAAAATGTCATTGAAAATTTTGTCAAAAGAATGAACGTTTGCAAACAGAGTCGAGGCGGCCATTTATCGGATATTGTGTTCCACATATAACCTCCATGTTTGTACTTTATATTAAACTAAAAACATGTGTACTTTTCAAATAAATAATATGTTTTATTAATAAATTAAAATGTTAGGTCATTTTGAGACACCCTTTATAAGGTAAATTGTTTATATTAGGTTGTTCGGAAAGTAATTTCGTTTTTTCCCAACAGAGGACTTATTGTATTTTTTTACAGCCAACTTCACACTTAAGCCGCATAATCATTATATATTTTGACAAGGCTTGCTTGTGAAAAAAGTTCGATTGATTCTACGCAGTAGTTTTTGTTTGCCCTATCAAATATAAAAGTGAAAAGCAGCATTTTCGGCATATTTTACTTTTTTACTATCGAAAAGGTAAAAATGCTGTTCAAGCAAGAAAAAAATTATCCGATGTGTATAGAGAAGATGTATTGACAGAACGCCACTGCCAAAACTGGTTTGCAAAATTTCGATCTGGCAATTTTGATGTTGAAGATGCACCACGTTCTGGAAGGCCAGTTGAAGCTGATGAAGACACAATAAAGGCATTAATTGATGCAAACCGGGGAATAACAACTCGTGAGATCGCTGAGAGATTAAATTTATCGAATTCGACCGTTCATGATCATTTGAAACGCGTCTGATTGAAAATCGTCTTTCATTTTCATAAGAAAAAACGAAATTACTTTCCGAACAACCTAATAGAAAGACGTTCATCATTATAAAATGCGTGATATCAATAAAAACTTATTTTTTTAAAAAAGGTAAACAAAGACACTAAGAACATACATGCATTTCGAATAAAACCTAAGTGTCCAAATAATAGTAGTTTTTAATTATTCTTCAAGGATATTCTTATTCCAGGTCTTCTTATTCCAATCTAAGTAATGACAACTTTAATTCTCTGTCAAAAATTATTCTTCGAAAAAAATTAATGTACTAAATAAAAAATTATAACCCAGATGCTACATCCTTAACTAAATAAGGTAAATTCTATCAAATTAAAAAGTAAAATTAAAATAGTACTATCTTTTTATTTATTTAACTTTAATGACATATACCATTCGTATAAAGAATTTGATATCAACAACTGGCACCAAGTTAAATTCCATACCAAATTAGGTAACGAAGACAATCCATAATTGCGTTATCTTATCCATTCAAGTGTTACTACAAAAAGTTAAAGAAATAAATACTTGGCGCTACTGAATCACGATATACCGTAGTACTAAAAACATGAATGTAAAATAAGAAAAATGAGAAACGTTTCCATGAGAGTAAAAATATCTAGCATAGATATATTTTTGATTGGGTTAAACAGTTATATAAGTTACAAAAGTAGTGCAAATATTTCTCATTTTTCTTATTTTACATTCATATTTTTAGTTTTTTTTCGAGGAGCAATTTTTGACGGAGAATTAAAGTTGTTATTACTTGGGTTGGACACTTAGGTTTTATTCGAAAAACACGTATATTCTTAGCGCCTTTTTTTATCCTTTTTAAAAAGGTAAGTTTGTACTATACTTTTCACATGAATCAGATTAATTTCATAATTGATACTCAAAATGTGAATGTAATAAATGTGTAATGTAATAAATAGAGTGCGGATGTTCGTGCATGATCTCGGGGCGCGCGCGGAAAACCGTAGTGTTCGAGTGAATGCTCGCTGAAATGAAACAGCAACATTTCTCGAGGAGGCAAATAGGATGCAAGCACGGAATTAATGCGCAAAGTGAAAAAAAAATTAACCGAATACTTTTTTATTAATAATCATAACTTTACATATTTCATTTTGAGCCTTCTTCAAAGACTTAATTTATTCTTTAACTTTAAACTTATTTTAATTATAAAAACAATTAATTATCAAAACTTCTTTTAGATTATTAAATTAGAAATTTTCTCTATTATCCGATAAAATGGATTTGTATTTTGAACAGCTACATTCTACATCGCATGAAGTAAGTGGTGCGTAAATGAAAATAGAAAGTATACATTTCTCATTTGATGCAAATTGTTGATATTCTGTATTTTTTTTTCAAGACAGAAATTAGTTTTTTTAAAATACATAATTTAACGTCATTTGATTTCAAAATTATATTTTTGACATTTTGTATTTCTTTTATTGCATCTATTATTGGAAGATTCTGAATATCGAGTTTGTTAAGAGAAATTATTATACATTTAAAATTATTATAAATTATTTCTAATTCTTTCTGGACTTTCGGTGACTGAAATAATTTCTTGACTTTTTTAATAGCTACCGAATCACTCGGTAAAGTTAAAATTATATTATATGAAAAATGTAAAAAAGTTTATCAGAGCCTAAATCAGCTATTCGGATGCACAAAAATTCCTTACTTTTCGTGTGAATGTAACAAAACAAATAAAATATACGATTCAACCTTTCAATTCGGTCCTTATCAATATAAAACATAAATCGAAATTATATAATTAAATTCCAAGTTAATGATTCCCGACAAATTAGTTCGTTCTTCTTTATGCAAATGCTAAATTAGCTATGTAATGAATAGCCTAATGATTATTAAAATTATTACATTATACAGTAACAATATAAAACTAAAGTAAAACATAAAATAAAACCGAAGTTATATGCATTGCGTCACTACGTAGAATCACATCGCTTATCAGATCGTCAGATTTGCTGTGTAGTCATTCAAAAGAAACACGAAACAAAAATTAAAAGAATTATTAAAATCATTTGTCTGATTTTTCTATTATATCCACTTATATGTAAGCGTTTTTTCACGGCTTCACGTAAAGGATTTGGTGTCACTAGTCAGAGATATAATAAGAGTCCAAATAGTAAAGTCAAGTAGTTATTGAAATAAAAATAAAACTAAGAACAAAAGAGGGTAATATCAATGTCACAATTCAGTAAACAAATTCATGTATAGTGGGTCCAAAGAATACGTATCAGTCTGTAAATTCAAACTCTGTTTCTGCTTTATATGGATCGCTTCCGAAATCAATCTTTTATTAAGTACTTTTTCTTCGTCTAATATCTTGACATTTTTCCAATCAAAATTTCCAATCATGTTGATGACTGATTCCATGTTCTGTTATTACAGAATGCTGTGTAGTGTTTCAATTTGTGATTTTTATGTTCATTTAAGCGTGTCTTCAAACATCTATCTGTTTGGTCCACATATGATGCTTCACAATCTCGACAATCAATCTTATATACAATGTCTGTATGAGATAGCTTGGGACGAACGTCTTTATCCCCCTAAGATTATTAATCCATGAGATTATTAATTTCTTTATATGCCATGTGTATTAAGGAGTCTTTTTTAGAAAATTCTTCGATCTTTTCCGATAAAAGTGGTATAAAGGGGATTGTGAAAAATTTATTAATTTTGTCTTTATTATTGTCCGTAGGTATGTTGCCCTGGTCATTCCATTGCTTAAATTTTTTTGACAACTTATTCAGAAAATATGAGTTTTAGTGGATATCCATTGTTTAAAAGAATTTTTATTATTAATTCAAAATTCTCTTGATGGTAAATAGGATGGGACAAAAATAGAACTTTATCAATTAAATCAATGATTGTTCCCACTTTTTGACATAAAGGATGTCTAAAAAAATAATTAAGATAATGACCAGAAAAAGTAGATTTGTGATACCAATTTTGAACAAGAGAATTTCCTTTTTTAATTAAACTGACATCAAGAATATCTAATCTGTCCTCTTATTTCCGTTGTAAATTTTAATTTGGAATGGAATGAATTGAAGGTGTTCACCAATGTATCAATGTGTGACGCATCATATGCTAACGCAATATCATCAACATACTTCACATAAAAAAATGTAATTGGAAGTCTCTGTAATCTTTTATTTCAAGGTCCTGCATGACAATATCCGACACGATGGGTGATAATGATGAACCCATCGGAATGCCAAAAGTCTGTTTATAAAATTTGTTGTTGAAACTAAAAATTGTTGAATTAAGAACTAACTCCACTTTCACGAAATTCATTTTTGGGAATGTTCATTTTTCTTTCAATAAGATGCCATCTCTTCTCTATGCCTTTAAAAACCAAGTCAATAGGTACATTTGCAAATAACGAAACCACATCAAGGGATAAAAGAACTTCGTTGTCAGAGATTGTCAGATTAGAAATATGTTTAGTCAAATGGAAACTCTTGAATTGATTAAAACTGTTTGTTACTGGTATACTGTCGTGATATGTCATTTAAAAAAGAGACTAGATTATAGAGAGGGCTAACCTGTCTCCACTGAAAAAATTATAATACGAAGTGGATAACCTATCTTGTGTATTTTCGGAAGATTATATGTAAGAGGTGCAACAGGATTTGAAGCGTTCAATTTTTTATAAACCGAATTCTTAACGAAATTGCGCTGCTTCCATTCCTTTAATAACGTCTCAACTTATGTTAACATTTTATTAACTGGATTATGGATCAATAACTTATAAATCTCAGTATGAGATAGTAAAGTTTTCATTTTTTGTATGTATTCTTGTCCAGTGCCACTACCACATTATCCTTATCTGCTCTTCTAAAAATAATGTGTGGATTGTTTTTAACAAATGCTTTCGTTGTCTTTATTAAAGAAAAAATTATTTTCTCTACGTCACAGTCTTATTAGCACATGCTTGTTTTATCCTCTTGATTAAAGGAAAAATTCTGTTTCTAAATTCCCTAATGTTTGATAATTTTAATCTGACAAAATTATGTTCGATGTGTTTTACAAATTAAATCCTGGTGTTTCTAATGTTGAACGTTGGCAAACAGAAATTCTCAACCAATTGTAACAATGCCTTGACTTCCTATGGTACAATAATATTGTTAAGATTTTTGAACCATTTGTCATTTACTTCAAAGATGTCATATGAAATGTGTTTAAATTGGGAAGCAAAAAGAGTCACTTTAATCGGTTCATTATTTATGTTATTATTCTTCGATTCTTGGAACTAAAATTTTTTGTGAAAATTGCTGCTAACAATGTCAGGTAATTTAGTCTTCGCGATATTGTCTACTACGTAATAAGTAATATCCTTTATTTTCTCTTTGTCGCAACCATTTCTTTTTTGTAACCTTAAAAATTGTTTTTAATCTTCGAGATTCACTTTAAAAATCATTCTTCTTAAAAATCTATGAAAAATCTTGTATTGTATGCGTTAATTAATGTAATTTTGATTTATATTTTATATTGATAAGGACCCGAATTGAAGGGTTGAAACGTATGTTATATTTGTTTTATTACATTCACATGAAAAATAAAGAATTTTTATGCATCCAAATAGCTGATGTAGGCTCTGATGGGCTTTTTTACATTTTTTATTGATAGATTCTTTCGAGCCTTTATATGTATTTATTAAAATTATGTTTTTAATTGCCGATAAATCGTTTTTATAATAAACGCTGCCTCGATCCAAGTTCTTCAACGAGTTATAATTGGTGAAGGTGATAAAGGAACAGTTGATATAGCATTTTTTTAAATAACTCAATTCTATATGGAGCTTTACAAAATATTTTTTTTTGTTTCTGGAATTATCCAATTTGTTTTTTTGTATATATGTCTAATTTTTTCGGCTACGTGGTGCAATCCGTGTGCCAGACAAGTGACATGTATTATTTTAAGAAACATGGGACATAGTTTTTTTCCTGCTTTTTTCAGATAAGGAGCACCAGCTGATACAAATAATAATATTTTTTCATGTTTTATTTTAGTAAGCCATAGTTGTTCCAAAGATTCGTAAATAAATTTTAAAATGTTTTATTATTTGTTTTTTTCAGTACTACTGAATGAAGAAGATAAATTTTACCGGGACGATCAGAATGTAATGTACCAACAATACAATTTGCGATAGCTCTGTCTTCGACATCTGTATTTTCATCTACTGATATCCAAATATCACTTTCCGCAACAGAATTACGAATTTGGCACATTATTTCATTATAGCATAATTATAAATAATTTTTTTTGTACTGTAGATGCTTCCGGAACATGTTGCGGCCATTTTTCAAGAAAGTTGCATAATTTAGGATTGCCTAATTTTCTTAATGGAATATCGGCAGCTAAAAAAGCTTCGCATAATTCTTGTGAAAATGTTGACTTTCTTGTCATTACTGCCTTTGTAATGTCAATAATCGTAGAGACAGAATCTGTTAATAATTTCGATCTATACAAATATTGTTTATGTTTGTTACTTTGCTCGTGTTGATTTATAGAATATGAAGTTATGTTATATTTATAAGTACGTAGAATAATGCTTACAATAAAGTCGGCTTTGTAAAAACATCATAAATATCTTTGTCAATTTTAATTGAGGCCAATATTTCTTTTAAAGATTTATTTTGAGAAAGAAAAACGTTTTCAGCGATTTCTCGAATCAATACTACAAAATACAAAAAATCTTCGCGCTTTGTTTATATTGACTAGGCCATGCGCCAATCGAAATAAGCGAGCTTCGAGTCTTCTCGAGAAATGTTGCTATCTCATTTCAGCGAGCATTCGATTCACTCGCACACAGCGGTTCTCCGCGCGCGCCCCGGGATCATTCACGAACATCCGCACCCTAGTAATAAATATTAATATTGTATAAGTATAAACAAATTTATTTCATTTACGTTAATTAATAGTAAATATAAAAATAAATGTGAATTAAATCTAAAATAAATATTAAATGAATGTGAAATAATATTTGTTGCATGTATGTTGCAAATGACTACAAATGTAAAATAAATATAAAATAAATATAAAATAAATATTTTAGAAATGTTTATTTAATACATGAATTTTGAATGTAAAAAAAATATTTTTTAAACGTTTATTAAATGTTTTTTTACAATGAAAATCTACAAATATAAAATCAATAAAAAAAAGATTTAAAAACATTTAATTAATATGATCTCCTGATTGGGTTATCCGTCAAGCCACTTACAACTATCAATGCACACAATTCTTATTGTACATATATAGTACACTTAACGCATTTATATTGTCTTAACTTTCTTTCCGTCATTATTTTATTATTTCGACCCGTTTTTTATTAATTTGAGTTTTAGAAAATAATAACGTTTTCTACATATTTATAATAAACGTCAGATAAATATTAAATAGTTTTTTTAATTATATTTTAAATAATTAAATAACAAAAAACAAACATTTAATAAACATTGAATAAATATTTCTTTGAACCACTATTTCAAACAAAGAATTAATATTAAATGAAAATTTACTAAATGTTAAATAAATGTGAAATAAATGCTTCTTATCACTACATTTTAAATGAATAAATAATGTAAAATAAACATTTTATAAACATTAAACAAACGTTTAAAAAATATTTTTTTAAACCTTTCTTTCAAATGAAATAATTAATGTTAAATAAACATTATATTATATATAAATAAATATTTCAAAAATGTTTTTTCAAACTATTATTTTAAATAAAAAATACATTCACAATAAACATTAAACAAATGTTTAAATAATGTTTTTTCAATTATTTATTTCAAATAAATAATTATAATGTAAAATAATGTTCAATAAACGTTAAATATACATTAAATAATGAATTTTAGAAACGAATCGTGAAAAATGTAAAATTAATGAGAAATAAAAGTTTAAAAAACATTATCTGCTGATTGGGTAATGTCTTATACAGCTGTGCTATGATTTCTAGGCTATGCGAAATACCAAGATAATGTTAAATACTTTTCAACTTGGTTACTAGATGCAATCTTAAATGCACATAAGGCAGCAGACATGCTTATGATTATTGATCCATAATGTAAAAATGGTTACTGCATGCTGGTTGGATCGATCTTAATCTTACTAACTTCATCGGTTGGACTAATTTCGATCTTGCTTTCGCAGGTTGGATCGAGCCTGGTCTTGCCTTCACCGATTGAATCGATTAAGATTCTGCCTTGGTCGGTTGGACTCTTTCCAATTTTCTTGTACTGGCTGGACCATCTTGCCTTTATCAGTTGGACTGATCCGATTTCACTATTGTGGATATGTTGTACTGTACTAGCAAAAATACTTGTGATTACTTTAATATTGTATAAATATGCTATAATATGTTATAAAGATGAGAAACGTTTAAAAAAGATCGAAAAATGACTATAATATTATTTAAAACGCGCGCGTGTATAATATATGTTTATATTACTATTCATGTATATAAAAATATTTAATAAACATATATTCTAGGCAATGAAACATTTTTCATGTTTTTTATATACCAATGAAATATTTATACTGTATATTAAAAGGAAATGTAGCAACGTGTTACTTTTCATAATAATTAATATGAAACCATATCGACCTTTGAACTCCAATATCTCAGAACCTATTGATTTTAGGATCACGTGCCCATTGAGACTTTTGATCAGGACGTCATAAATTACTAAATTTTCAGCCATTTTGATCGAAAGTACTTTCCCATAAGAAAACTGCGGGACTCTTTTATTAATTTCATTTTTATCGTCAAATAGCTAATTGCAATATTTAATGTTGACATGAATATTGTACCAATTAAACGTTGCGTCTTATTATTGCAACGTTATGCAGGAAACAGATTTGCTGTCGCGTAGTTTTTTTTTTATACAAGATGGCACCAATTTATGGCCCCACCTGTCTTGAATAGGTAGAACAGACTAAACTAAGTCGAACAGTCCTTTACTATTTTGCAATACTCGCAATAGTTAACGAGATATTAGCGTTTAAAGATAGCTGAATACGCGCATCCGCCCGACGTACTATTGCCGAAGGTACGGCTCACCGAGCGCACGGTGCGTGGGCCGTGAGGAGCGGGGTTAACAGGCGCGCCGCACCGTTCGACCTTAAAGGCTTACGGCGGTGACGCTTGTCCCACTTGCCGCGTTCTATCGATGGCGGATATTTAGCGCTTTAGAAATAATATCTCGATTGCGAAAATTGGGAAATGATTAAGAACTGTTGGAAAAAACTCAGTTTAGTTCTGAAGCGTGCATATGTACATACAAAAAAGTGTTACATAAATATTACTTGTTTCAAATAAATAATAAGAGTATTTTAAATTATATTATCAAGAAAATATTCTTTGTAATGATATAATCGTTATTCAAAAGAAGAAGAATAAAAATTGCGTTCTCTCTTACCACTATAATATTGTAGACTGATATTTTTCTGCATTTTTCTACACTACCGCTCATGAAAGTTCGAACATCCACATAAATTTCATCGAATGATCGTACAAAAAATTAAGATATATAATAGTAATTGTATTATTTTTTAAAATATATTTTGAATCACTTGTATGCAATACATACTAAGAATTGCAAAAGCTTTATAAATTAGTTTTAATTTTATATGTTATTATAAAAAGTATTGTTTTTTTACTTTGTTCAACATTGATAGTATAATTAATAAATTTCAAAAATTCGATCAGAGAACACCCAAATATAGGTGTTCACGCTATGTGTATGTTGCCAGCCTATCCCCATAAGTGGGGGATAGAAGCAGAAGGTTTATGAAATATTTTTAATTCAATTTTGGTACATAAAATTAAAAATAATTTATAAAACTTTTACAATTGCTAATATGTGTACAAGTGATCTAAAATATTGGGAGTGTGCATTAATTTTAAAGAATTTTGAAGAAATGATGTAACTAGTACTATTGCATCGGGCCATATTGTTGCTACTTTCATGTTCAAAACATCATCATGTAGTTTTAGTTTTTAGTATGTGTCATTTTGCCTAAGTATAAACAATATTATTTTTTTGAGTATTGAATATGTCGAATTTTGTGCCAATAAAACGCAATTTGCGGGAAGCTTTGCATTTTTGCTTCCATTTGAAGAAGAGTTTTGACATGGAAGACAAGGAACGTCTAGGTTAATCGAAAAAGTTTGAAGATGAGGAAGTGGAAGCTTTACTCGATCAAGACCCGAGTCAAATGCAAGAAGAACTTGCAGAATCATTAAATGTTGATCGATCAACGATTTTCAGACGTTTTAAGGCCATTAAAATGATTCAAAAACAAGGAAATTGGGTGCCGTACGAGTTGAAGCCAAGGGACGTCGAAAAGCGCAAAATGTGAATTGTTGCTTCAAAGGCACAGAAAAAAAAGTTTTTTGCATCGTATCGTGACAGTAAAAAGTGGATACGCTACGATAATTCGAAGTGCAAAAAATCATGGTGCAGGCCAAACGAACCATCAACATCGATGACAAAGCCGAATATTCATGGCGCCAAGATCATGCTCTGTGATGGAATCAGCTGGGTGTAGTAGCGTATTATGAACTGCTCCAACTCAACGAAACTATTACTGGGGAACGCTACCAACAACAATTGATACAATTGAATCGAGCATTGAAACAAAAACGGCCAGATTACGCGAAAAGACACGACAAAATGATTTACCAGGTCGACAATGCTCGGCCACATGTTACAAAACCGATCAAGGAAACGTTAGAAGCATTTAACTAGGATGTCCTATCACACTCGCTGTATTCTCCAGATATTGCTCCTTCCGATTACCACCTATTTCGCTCTATAATGATCTGTCTGAGCAGCGCTTCTATTCTTATGAAGATACCAAAAATGGGTCGATTCGTGGATAGCCTTAAAAGATGTGTCGTCGATGTGGAATCTACCAAAAAGATGGGCAAAAATAGTGGTTAGCGATGTACAATATTTTGAATAATCAATTTGTAATCATTTTTTCACAATAAAGCCGTATTTTTATCAAAAAATCCTTTAAAATTAATGCACATTTCCAATATATTTCAAAAATAATGCAATTACTGTTTTATGTCTTAATTTTTTACACGATCATTCGATGAAATTTATGCGGATATCCGCTCTATCTGCTCAAGACGGGGCCACCCTGTATAATACATTATACGCACAACAAGGACGAATGACCTACCATGAGGTCATTTTCAATGTTATTAACATAAAAATTAAAATATAAACGTAATTTATTTAAAACATAAATGCAGAAAAAAGTTATTTATGGTAATTACAGTATGTAGCTGATTCGATGGTAACTCATCATATCGGTGTCATAATGTTTCGTTCAAAGGAAGGTAATAGACGTTTTACTTGTAATGTCATGCATTCGCATTTCGAAGATATATCCATTATAGTTTAACTATTATAATTGACAGATAATATTACAACGACAAGTTAGAAAATAAAATAAAATTCGTAAAGAATAAAATTAGTAATACATCTATAAATAGAATATAATGGGAGTAAAAAGAAAAAAAAAGTATCTTAGTCATATAAAAATTTAAATAAAATAAGAATAAATAAAAATTAACAAGATATACGAGTATATCTATGTTAGTTCGAGTGCACACCATAATTGTTTGTTATGGATTGCATTATGATTATAATTGTTCTTGATAATACGTAGGCTGCTGGAAAAGTTTCTGCAATCTAGTACTTCCAGTGGCGCCAACGTTCTGCTACTATCATATCCGTAAAATTAGACGTTTTTAACCTATAATTCAATTGACAGTTTGTACCCAAGCCAACTAGTTTCGTTTGTATAGTATTTTAAAAGAAGTTATTTTGTAAGAAAATGGAAATTTCGCGTGAAAATTTTCGGGCAATGATTTTTTACGATTACAAATGTAATCTAACTCCGAAACAATGCATCGATCGACTTCATTTGGCTTTTGGGGATAAAGCATCCAATAGGACTGTTTATAATTGGTTTGCCGAATTCCGTGAAGGTCGTCTATCCACGTCTGTTGTTGCCATTAATGTTGATGCTGTGAAATGATTGAGCGAGACCGGCATATAACATACCGCGAGATTCAGGCATCCTTAGGCATTGACATTAAAGCAATACATACGATTTTGCATGATCACTTGAGCGTACGGAAACTTTGCAGTCGTTGGATGCCACACAATTTCACCAAAGCTCAAAAACAGGTTCGTGTTAAATGGAGCAAAGAAATGCTCAAGAAATTCAACCGAGGTCAGTCAAATTTGGTCTACAACATCGTTACTGGGGACGACACATGGATCTATTCGTATGAGTCCGAAAGTAAACAACAATCCACTGTTTGGATATTTCAAAATGAACGGAAACCAACAAAAGTTGTTCGTTCACGCAGTGCTGCCAAGCAAATGATTGCTTGTTTTTTCGGTTATACTGGACATGTGACAATCGTGGCTTTAGAGGATCGAAGGACTGTAAATACTGATTGGTATATAACAATTTGTTTGCCAGAAGTCATAAATGAATTGCGTAGAACAAACCGAAATCGTCGCATCATCCTTCATCACGACAACGCCAGCTGTCACACAGCACGTCAAACCGTTTTTATCCAGTCGAATTGATGACTTATTGTCCGTATTCACCTGATTTATCACCTAATGACTTCTTTTTGTTCCCAAACATTAAAAATAAGATGCGTAGTGAACAATTTGAGTCGCCTGAAGCAGCTGTT
>NW_017305672.1:1670069-1671731 GCF_001594115.1 Trachymyrmex septentrionalis
GTTGAAACATTTCGTACACTGATTTCTGTGGTTACAGCCTTAGAGTGGAAAAAATGCTTCGAAAATTGGTTTAAGCATATGCAAAAATGTATCGATCTTAAAGGCGAATACTTCGAAAAACAATAAAGCCATTTACCGAATTTTACATGTTTTTTTTTCATATTGTTTGCAGAAACTTTTCGAGCAGCCTACGTAATAAGTAACGGGCAAAGTAAGGGTCAACACATTTCTTTGAAATTAACAAAAGAATATATTACAATCAACAGAGGTAAAATTACATAACGCAAAAAATATTGGGTGGTCCGGAAAGTCCGTGCGGATATTACAATGAAAAATTGTATATACAATACCTTCGTCAAAAATGAACGAAATTTAAATTTAAAAAAAGGGTTTTAAAGCTTGAAATCTCTACTTTTAAAAGCTTATCACATTTTTTAAGTTTATATGAGTTTGATAATTTTTACATACCAAAAACTACGAGCTGAAAAAGATAAAAAATTTTCTTTTCACTTTGGGGGTCTCTCACGTGCCCAAAAAAAATTTACGAAAATTTTCGACTACCCATCGTGAAAACTTAAAGCTTTCCCTACAAAATCATTTTTTAAAAATGTTCCTATAATTTTTTGTTTCTAAGTTATTCGCGAGTTAAGTAAAGAAGCATTCTGATTTCGATTGCTCATAACTCCGATAAAAATCATCATATCGCAATTTAAAAAACAGATTCTTAAAGCTGAAACTTTGCTCTAGCGAATGATATAATCGTAACGAAAATTTCGCAACAAATAAAAAAACTTTTGAAAAATCAATGAAAAAATCCGCACGGACTTTCCGGACCACCCAATAGAATCAAAATTAAGAAAATAATTACAAGTTACAAGTTTCGGCTACCGGATTGAGCCCTCTACAGACATTAACATAACGAAAAAATCGTAAAATAAAATCAATTATCGCAAATGATTGCATATTCAGAACATTCACAGTACGGGTGAGTCTTGATGTCGAGTTCGACATTATTTCCGTACGATTGAACCGTCAAAAGTATTAAAAATATCTTGGCAAAGCTCTAGTTGGTAAAAAGATAAATTAAAAAAACGTACACAAAAAGATCTACGCGTAAATAAATTAACATACCGGAAATCTAATAAAAAATAATAAAAAAATGTAATAAAAACTCACCAGAAATCATGTGTAAAAAATTCAAACGAGCGTGTCCAAAAAGGAATAAAAAACTATTGAAATATATACAGAAAGAAGGAACGCAGATGTGTAAGACAGACATTACGATTATTATGTACGTTCAGTAGTGCGGATCAACTCAGACTGAGAGAGGAGACGGACTGTTAGTATCAGAAAGTCAAACTTTATTTATGATGGGAATATAAACCTTGTGGAGGCCATCGGTGTCAGTTTGTAAATTGAGACTATTCTTCTGCTTTCTGATATTAAGCATCTCGGAAACCAAACGTCTCCGATAGCAATGAATTTGAATAGTATGTTATGCAAATATGTAGTCAATGGATACAGCGGACTACCTATCGAAGAGATGATGACCCTTAGAGGACAACCAGGTTTATGAATCTTCGGCATTCCATAGATTCTCGGAAATGATCCATCACTACAATATAAGGTTCTGTACTTAGTGTAATATAATTTTTTGTTTTC
>NW_017305672.1:1671831-1691875 GCF_001594115.1 Trachymyrmex septentrionalis
ACTTAGTGTTATATAATTTTTTGTTTTCCATCTGGTTTTAAGATCCATGCTCACCAGATGGGAAACAAAAAATTATATTAGCAACATTAAGTACAGAACGTTATATTGTAGTGATGAACATCGCAATCACATTAGATACAATACTTCTGGCCGTTCTGTCATAACTGAGCATAGGAGACAGCTTGATCACGAATTCCAATGGGATGAAGTCGTAATTTTAGACGAAGAGCCTTGCCGACTTAAGAGTTTGGCCGTAGGGGAGCAGCTCATAGTAGATGATTCCCTGCCAATCCCACCAAACACACAGCAAAACCTTCCTGATCATCAATCCTGGCTTAGCCACCGTTTGCGCCGGCTCATCGCGATTCGACCACGACCGTTTTCGCTTGACGTTGTCGTAAGTGACCCACTTTTCATCACCAGTAATCATTCGTTTCAGAAATGGGTCGATTTTGTTGCGATTCAGCAGCGATTTGCAGATGGAAATTCGGTCCATGAGGTTTTTTTGCGTTAACTCGTGTGGCACCCATACATCGAGCTTCTTTTTATATCCAGCCTTATTTAAATGGTTCCAAACGGTTTTTTGTGCAATGTTTAGCTCCTGGGCAATCGAAACAGTGCTTACATGACGGTCGGACTCGACGATTTCCATTATTTTATCGACATTTTCGACAATTGGTATTTTCTCTTTGTTGGTGTCCATCTTTGACACGCGCTCAAACAATACTGACTCAAGCAATCACAAAACTGTCTGAGAAGTTTTTTTAGTACGAAATCTTATCTTTCTAACGCCATTTGGCGTAACCCGATCGCACTTATACAACGCGAGATACAGATTACTAAAGCCATCTATTGGAAAAATAATAGATTTCTTTTTACTACACCTAATATTTCAATAGTTTTTTATTCCTTTTTGGACACGCTCGTTTGAATTTTTTACACATGATTTCTAATGAGTTTTTATTATATTTTTTTATTATTTTTTATTAGATTTCCGGTATGTTAATTTATTTACGCGTAGATCTTTTTGTGGTACGTTTTTTTAATTTATCTTTTTACTAGAGCTTTGCCAAGATATTTTTAATACTTTTGACGGTTCGATTGTACGGAAATAATGTCGAACTCGATATCAAGACTCACCCGAACTGTGAATGTTCTGAATATGCGATCATTTGTGATAATTGATTTTATTTTACGATTTTTTCGTTATGTTAATGTCTGAAGAGGGCTCAATCCGATAGCCGAAACTTGTAACTTGTAATTATTTTCTTAATTTTGATTCTATTTTTTGCGTTATGTAATTTTACCTCTGTTAATTGTAATATATAATATTCTTTTGTTAATTTCAAAGAAATGTGTTGACTCTTACTTTGCCCGTTACTTATTATTATTTGTTTTGTATAGAAAGAATCTTTTGATTTGTTTAATTGTTCTTGAATTATATTCAAAATAATGAGCTCCTTTACATATAAGCGACAGATAGAAAATGATCGTTGATTTGAAATAGACAAATCCAGACGTACTTTAGTAAAATTAGAGATAGGGAAGAGGAAGTAAGAATGGGAGAATAACGTAAGACAAATAGGAGAGAGAGAGAAGTGAGAATTCTAGAAGGGGGGGGGGGTAAGACTTCTAGTATGGGAAGATGTACCAGGAAAGAAATCCGTGTTGTTCTGTAGATTTAACCCATTCTGTTGTTTCTTTATATACACTATTTCAGATATTATATATCTTATTATAAGAGGATTCAAAATCAAGAATCCTCATATCACTTCAATCAAAATCGTAATTGTGAGTGATACGATAATTTGAGATGATTGAAGATGATTCCGATTTTTTATTGATATCAAACTGGTACTGTAAAATTCGAGTTTGTAATTTTCTTTTTGTCTGTCCTACGTAAATAGCTTCATAATCGTAGCAAGAAATCTTATATACTACTCCCTGTTGTGACATTTGATTTAATCTATCTTTATCACTACTAATAATTTTATTAATGGTATTTGGAATAGTGTAAGCTATTTCTTTATTTAAACACGAAGCAAGAGGAACAAAAGATTCTGATATCGATTTAACATATGGAATGGTGAAATATTTATCCAAAACAGCAGATGGAGATTTATGTTGTAACGAATTGTGAGAATGATATTTTAATCAGTTGTTGATTGTTGAAAAGATGAGAGACAGAGAATAACAATTGTTGAGTAAGGTACGAATTGCCTTTGTAAAATTTATTAGATAAAATTGTGAATGAGATAAAATAAAAATATCAACAAGATTAATTATTACACCGTTCTTATGACATGGAGGATAATGTGAATGGAAATTCAGAAATCTACTGAAACTTGTGGGTTGATTGTAGTTATAAAAATGATAATATCATTGTGAACGATGATAATCACGTCTAGAAAGTTGATTCTATTATTGCTGTTAACTTCGATGGTGAACTTTAATCGTTCATGTATCGAGTTAAAACAATTGGTGATGGAATTCAGAAACTCAGGAGGCGCGGCTAATAAAATATCGTCCATCTGTAATAGAAAGAGATTTGGCATGGAAGTTGTAAAGCCAATTCTATTAGCCCTCTATGACAATGTTGGCGATGGATAATGGGGGAAAGGGGAGACCCCAATAATGATTAGAGTTTCTCGGGAAAAAATGTTTTTGTTATATAACAATTACATTATTATATGTAGCATATTAATACATTAATTATTGGCGTTCCAAACACCTGCTTATAGAAGACATCATCAAACACAAAGTAAGTAGATTCCAAAACGAACTGAATAGATCAGAAATTCATCTTCAGTCAATTTAGTATTTTTAGATATAAAGACTCATTTTTTTTTATACTAATGATCGCCAATTTAGTCGGAACATTTATAAATAGAGAAACAATGTCCAAAGACGCTAGTTGCAAATTCAAATCAAAACTATTTCCATTATACTGCTCTACTAAATAAAAGCTGTTTTTTACGAAGCTGCGCGCCTCAGATACGCTGCTCTTTATGAAAATATGTAAGTAAAAAGCTAAGTCATGGAAAGGACTATCAATAAAAGAGACAATGATTTTTATGTATTCGGTTTATGTATTTTGGGTAATTCGTAAACCCTCGATAAATTGCAATCTATTATATTTTTAGCAGTCTTTTGTAAGTGTAATCATCAATAAGTTCCTTCTTCTTCCATCTCATGAGTAAATTTCTTAATTCGTTGATGAATTTTTTAGTAGGATCTTTATCGATGTAATGTAAGTATTTCTATCAAATAGTTGATCTCTTATTTTTTTTATGTAATCAGTTCTATTAAGAAGTACTGTTACATTACCTTTATCTGAATTGATAATGAGAAGATCAGAATAATCAATAACAAATGATTTCGTTGTTTTTAGGCACTTCAAAATAAATTTATCATTGCAACTCAAGGATAGAGTGTTGTGAAAGAACCTATTGATGACCGGAATAGACTGATTTCTAACATGGTTAGATTTGCTCTTCTATAACCAATTATATTTTTGTCAATGTGCTTGATTAAGTCTATAATCGTTTTTTTTCTTTTTATTATTGAGTTATCGGAGATATTTAAGAAAATAATTTTTATTTTCTTAAAAAAATCAAATACTAAATTTTTTATTATTAACGTATTAATATGCTACATATAATAATATAATTGTTATATAATTATATAAAAACATTTTTTCCCGGGGAACTTTAATCATTATACAATATATGTATTATTGCTACAATTATATTATTAACATATATGTAGCATATTAATACGTTAATAATAAAAAAATTAATATTAGAGTTTTTTAAGAAAATAAAAACTATTTTGCAAGGAAAAAAAATAATCTTTAATAACGTAAGATACGATCTGCACATTTAAGCTACAGAGACGCTGCTGAGCCGTCAAGTAAGCGCTTGGTGGTCCGGCCGCTGAGTCTCGAGCGGTAGTGGGGGTCGCTCGCCGGAATTGGCCCAAAATGTGCAACTAATGCTAAGCACTGCTATATGGATAAAGAGGAACTTAATAGAGAAACAAACTAGGTTTCTCTCTCAAAAAAGAAAGGAGTAAAAAAAGAAAAGTAAAAGGTTCACCAGAAGCAACTCAATCAAATAGTGAGGAAACCAACATTTATAAGCAAATTAAAAAGCAACCAAAGGAGAAACAATCGCCATCGAATAATGTATTTGGTATAGACAACTTTGCCTCTATTCAATCACTGATGAACTCGATTGCAGACAAAAAATACAGAATCGTTACATTGAATGACAATGTGTGGAAAATCAACACTATGGATATATATTTTATATTAATAAGGACCCGAATTGAAGAGTTGAAACGTATATTTCATTTGTTTTGTTATTAGGAGTATAAATAATTTTCCGCCGTTTTTTATAAAAAATTGGGCATTTATTGTGAAAGAACGGTACCTAATGTTTTATTCGAAGTATTGTCCATCGCTAGCCACTACTTTTTCCCATCTTTCTGGCAGCATACGGATATCGCGTCGGAAAAACGTTTCATCTTTTAAAGCTATCCACGAATCGACCCAATTTTTGGTCTTCATATGATGTGAAGTGTTGCTCAAACAGCCATGCGCCATCGATCGAAATAGGTAGTAATTAGAAGGAGCAATGTCTGGTGAATACGGCGGATGGGGTAAACTTCCCAATTGAATGTTTCCAAGTAGGTTTTGACCGGCGCCGCAATATGTGGACGAGCATTATCATGAAGAAGAATAACTTTGTCGTGTCTGGAGTAGTAGTGGGCGCGTTTTTCCTTGAGTGCTCGGCTCAATCTCATCAATTGTGTTCGGTAGAGAGCTCCAGTAATGGTTTCATTCGATTTGAGCAACTCATAATAAACGACACCTAGCTGATCCCACCAAATACATAACATGAGCTTTTTCCCATGAATGTTTGGCTTGGCTGTCGATGTTGAAGCATGGCCAGGTGGTCCCCATGATTTCTTCTTCTTTATCGTTAGTTCTTCGTTATCGTAGTGGATCCATTTTTCATCACCAGTGACTACATGGTGCAAAAAACCCTTTCGTTTATGCCTGGCAAGCAGCATTTCACATGTGAAAAATCGGCGTTCAACGTTTCTCGGCTTCAGTTCATATGGAACCCAATTTCCTTGCTTTTGAATCATTCCCAGCGAATTTAAGCGATATGAAATTGCTGGTTGAGTCATTCCTAATGTAAGTGCAAGTGCTTCTTGCGTTTGGCACGAATCTTCATTCAATAATGCTTCCAATTCCGCGTCTTCGTACACTTTCGGCCTTCCGCTACGTTCTTTGTCTTCGACGTCAAATTCACCGTTCTTACTTTTGAAATCACTCACGGCAACTTCTCTCACTTAAGGCAGCCTCACCATATGCTTTTACAAGCAATCGATGCGCCTCAGCTGCAGATTTCTTCAAATTAAAGAAGTAAATCAAAAGCTCCCGCAAATGATGCTTATACGGCTCAAAATTCGACATTTTCGCACGAAAAAAGATATAAGATGCTGATGCAAAATCGCTAATATTTCAAGGTTATGTTCTTGCCAGATGTCCAACCTTACAATAGGACTTTTTACAGCTGACAATTTTAACTATAACATACTGGTAGCGCCATTGTTTGTCAAACGGCGGAAACTTATTTATATTTCCAATACATTTACACGAAAAATAAAGAATTTTTATGCATCCGAATAGCTGATATAGTCTCTGATGGGCTTCTTTACATTTTTCACTAATAGATTCTTTCGAGCCTCATCATATATATTTGTTTAACTATACGCTGCCTGAAATGACGCGTCACATATGGATTTTTTAATTATATTAATACAATTTTTGATATGTTGTTACTTTGTTAAAGAATTAGATCAAACTTAACAAAGAAATAATTTTAGTTATCTAAGAATAGAATTTTTTTATGCGATTGTAAGAATCATGGATTTTATCCGGCACATCTAAATCGCAACCATTTCTTTAAAATTAAATTTTACTATTACAAATACAAACAAGGGCACTCAATAATATTAACAAACACATTGACACATTATTGAAATTAGAAATTGCAGACGAGTTTAAATACTGCAGAACTCATCATTATAGATTATGTCACTTAGAGAAAAAATTAATAAATTATTTTCTGCTTAATATTTTTAACAGATTTTTTAGCATACAATACAAGGTTTTTCATAGATTTTTAAAGAACGAATTTCAGAGATTAAATAAAAAAATTTTATGTTTACATAAAAAGAAATGGTTGTGACAAAGAGAAAATAAAGGATATTACTTATTACGTAGTAAACATCGCAGAGACTAAAGTACTTGACGTTGTTAGTAGCAAATATCATAAAAAATTACAGTTCCAAGAATCGAAGAATAATAACATAAATAATGAAACGATTAAAGTAAATCTTTCTGCTTCCCAATTTAAACATATTTCATATGACATTTTTGAAGTAAATGACAAATGATTCGAAAATCTTAGCAATGCGATTATACCATGGGAAGTCAAAGCATTGTTACAATTGGGTGAGAATTTCTGTTTGCCAACGTTCAACATTAGAAACACCAGGATTGAATTTGTAAAACACATCGAATATAATTTTGTCAGATTAAAATTACCAAATATTAGGGAATTTAGGAACAGAATTTTTTTTTAATCAAGGGGATAAAGCAAGATAAGACTGACGTAGAGAAGAGAATTTTTTTAAAATTAAAACAACAAAAGTATTTATTAAAAACAATCCACATATTATTTTTAGAAGGGCGGATAAGAGTAATGTGATAGTGACACTTGACAAGACGGAATACGTACAAAAAATGGAAACTTTATTGTCTGATACTGAGACTTATAAGTTATTGATACATATTATTGATACAATTCAGTTAATAAATTGTTAACGTAACTTAAGACGTTATTAAAGAAATGAAAGTAATGCGGTTTTGTTGAGAATTCGATTTATAACAAATTGAACGCTTCAAACCCTGTTGCGCCTCTTGCATATGGTTTTCCGAAAATACATAAGATAAGTTGTCCACTTCATATTATAATTTTTTCAGTGGGCCTTATCTATAATCTAGCCTCTTTTTTAAATGACATATTACACACGACAGTAAACCAGTAGCAAACAATTTGATCAAGAACAGTTTTCATTTGGCTAAACATATTTTTATCTCTGACAACGAAATTCTTTTATCCCTTGACGTGGTTTCATTATTTACAAATGTATTTATTGACTTAGTTTTTGAAGGCATAGAGAAGAGATGGCATCTCATTGAAAGAAAAACGAACATTCTTAAAAGTGAATTTCGTGAAAGTAGAATTAGTTCTTAATTCAACAATTTTTAGTTTCAACAATAAATTTTATAAACAAACTTTTGGTGTTCCGATAGGTTCACCATTATCGTGTCGGATATTGTCATGCAAGACCTTGAAATGAAAGCATTACAGAGACTTCCAATTACATCCTTTTATGTGAAGTATGTTGATGATATTGCGTTAGCATATGATGCGTCACACATTGATACATTGGTGAACACCTTCAATTCATTCCATTCCAAATTAAAATTTACAACGGAAATAAGAGGACAGATTAGATTTTCTTGATGTCAGTTTAATTAAAAAAGAAATTCTCTTGTTCAAAATTGGTATCACAAATCTACTTTTTCTGGTCGTTATCTTAATTATTTTTTTAGACATCCTTTATGTCAAAAAGTGGGAACAATCATTGATTTAATTGATAAAGTTCTATTTTTGTCCCATCCTATTTACCATCAAGAGAATTTTGAATCACAATCCCCTTTATACCACTTTTATCGGAAAAGATCAAAGAATTTTCTAAAAGAGACTCCTTAATACACATGGCATATAAAGAAATTAATAATCTCATGGATTAATAATCTTAGGGGGATAAAGACGTTCGTCCCAAGCTATCTCATACAGACGTTGTATATAAGATTGATTGTCGAGATTGTGAAGCATCATATGTGGACCAAACAGATAGATGTTTGAAGACACGCTTAAATGAACATAAAAATCACAAATTGAAACACTACACAGCATTCTGTAATAACAGAACACAGAATCAGTTATCAACATGATTTTGATTGGAAAAATGTCAAGATATTAGACGAAGAAAAAGGACTTAATAAAAGATTGATTTTGGAAGCGATCCATATAAAGCAGAAACAGAGTTTGAATTTACAGACTGATACGTATTCTTTCGACCCACTATACATGAATTTGTTTACTGAATTGTGACATTGATATTACCCTCTTTTGTTCTTAGTTTTATTTTTATTTTAATAACTACTTGACTTTATTATTTTGACTCTCATTGTACATATCTCTGACTGTCGATACCACAAGTCCTTTACGTGAAGTCATGAGAAAACGCTTACATGTAAGTGGATATAATAGAAAATTCAGACAAATGATATTGATAATTCTCTAATTTTTGTTTCGTGTTTCTTTTGAATGACTACATAGCAAATCTGATAATCTGATAAACGATGTGATTCTACGTAGTGACGCAATGCATATGACTTCGGTTTTACTTTATGTAAGTTTTATATTATTATTGTTGTATAATGTAATAATTTTGATAATCATTATGCTATTCATTACATAGCTAATTTGGCATTTGAATAAAGAAGAACGAACGAAATCTGAAAATACTAGACGTGATTAACATTGTTAAAAAAGAAAGAAAGGACAATAATCAAGGGAATATAACCACTAGTAAAATTGCTCTCGCTCTTCATGCTTACTTTCAAAATCAGGAGAAAGCAGAAAATATATATAATATCAAAACAATCCTAAACATGAAAGTCAAAATATAATAGAACCATTAAGGAAAACAAGTAACTTGATATTTCAATGTAAGAGATGTCAAGGGTATAATTACAGCTTGTGCCTACTGCTCGAAGGAGCCTAGATGTGTTAAATGTGCTGAGAAACATTTTACATCAGCTTGTAACATAAAGAAAAATGTGCCACCTAAATGTATTAACTTAAAGGACAACATCCTACAAACTACCGAGAATGCAGTTAAAGATCTACAAAAAAGAAGGGATCAAAGCTCGCAAACCTCGACAAGCTCGCAGAATATTTGCGGAAAAAGTGCAAATATCAAACATAGAAGAAACAAAGAGCAAAAGAACAAAGTAAAAGAATAAAAATCATACGCACAAATGGTTGAACATGCAAATACAATAGAAAAAAAAGAAGATAAAAACAAGAAAATGCTACAAGAAATACTGAAAAGTCTAATGAAAATCAATAAGAAACTATATAAACAAAAAGAATCTAATAAAAAATATCATGAAAGGTTTAAGAAACTTGAGACAAACCTAAGTAAAGTAACTAGAAAACAAAAACATCAAGGATAATAACATGGAATGCGAATGGACTGTTGCAACACATGCAGGAATAGAAGCATTTTTAAATACTAAAAAGATATATCTAATCTTGGAAACTCTTAACTAGATTCTGATAAATATTGTATGAAGATACGTGGATTTTGTACCTACCAGTCTGTGCACCTGGCCAAAAAAGCAAGAGGAGACTCAGCTATACTAGTTAAGACTAGCATTGTATACCATGAAGAATCAAAAATTGAAGAAGAGTTCATGCAGGTTACAACCATTAACGTGCAATTAAAGAATAATAAAAATTTCAATATCTTAGACATATACTGTCCATCACGATACAATTGGAAAAAAGAAGATTACAACATACTTCTTAAATCGTTAAGACATAAATTTATTATCGGAGGAGATTTTAATGCTAAAAATACATTCTGGAGATCAAGACTTACAAATCTCAAGGGAAAGGAGTTGCTTGAAGCGGGAAAATAACTGAGGTGTGACTTTCATTCTGAAGGTAAATCAACTTACTGCCTACGGATACAAACAAAACCCCGGATTTAATTGATTATAACTAAATTATAACTAAAGAGATCTCTGGAAACTATATACTAAGAATGCTGAAGAACTAAGAATGCTGAAGATTACTCACTCTGGCAGGCGATCAAAGGTCTAAAAAGGCCCAAAATGCAAACCACTGATTAAAAAAGATAATAATACATGGACAAGAAGTGCAAAACAAAACGCTGACCTATTTGCAAAACATTTTCAGGAAACATTCCAATCTCTTTTTAGGCAAGCGGATGAAAACATATGTAGTACAAGTAATAAAAAAGGATGAGCAAGAAATACAACCGAACTCTGAGGGAATTAAAGAGAGAAATTAAGAATAACCTAAGTATTAACAAAGCTCCAGGGTATGATTCTATTACAGAAAAAATAATTAAGAAGTTGCCTGAAAAAGGGATAAGGAAGCTGCAAGTTAATAAATGCGGCATTAAAATTAAAGTATGTCCCAAGGCAGTGGAAGGTTGCAGAAATAACAATGATCTCTAAATCAGGCAAATTAAATCACCCAAAGTTAAAAAATTGTATAGACTAATATCACTGCTTCCATAATCTCAAAATTTTTCGAAAAACTACTTATGAAAAGGCCGATAATAATAAAGGAAAGGAACTTTATTCCCTCGCACCAGGTTGGGTTTAGAGAAGCTTCACTATACTCGTAGATTAGGTGTATAGAATAACCAATGTGAAAAAGTAGAAAACAAAAAGGTTCTGACGTCTTTCTGGACGTTGCCCAGGCGTTCGAAAAAGTGTAGCATCGAGAATTGGAGTATAAACTACGACGAGATCTACCATAACAATACTATCAAATATTAAAATCCTATATCGCAGATTGATATTTTAGAGTTAAGTGTGAAAAAGAATATTCTGAGTTAATAAAAACCAGCAGGAATATCACAGGGCAACATTTTGGGACCCATCCCTTTTCTTCTATACACAAATTATATACCAAACTTGAGAGAAGTAAGAACAGTTACATTTGCTGACGATACATCAATTCTAGCAACTGATGATTGCGCGGAGGAATCTACAAAGCAAATTACAAAGAGCTGTCAATGCCGTCAACAATTGGACAAATAGGTGGCGAATCAAGTTAAATAAAGCGAAATCGACATATATGTTATAAATTTTAAAAATCGTAAAATTACCAGGATATTAAGTGAAATTAACTCGCAGAAAATACCTTATGCGAATATTACCAAATACTTAGGCGTAAGACTTTGATTTGCTGAAAATGGAAAGAGCATGTTAAAAAAAAACTAAAAGAATTAAATATTAGATATAGAAGCATGTACTGGCTATTGGAAAGGAACTCGGAGCTGAGCACACACATTAATAATAAACTATTATTATATCAAATCCTGAAACCGGTATGGACATATAGTGTCCATACTCAACTCTGGGATTGCGCCAAGAAGACGAATACGGATAGTATCTAGAGGTTCAGAATAAAGTTTTTAGAAATGAGGTAGATGCCCTATGATATATAAGAAATGACAACTTACATAGAAATCTAAGAATAAAATACATCAACGAAGTAATAGAGACGTATGTGGTAAAACATGTGGAACGATTATAGCGACACAAAAGAGCTGAGATCTATTGCCTTTTGGACGGAACGAGCGTAATGACAAGACTCAAAAGAACGAATCCTTATCAAAACAAGAGCACTCTGTTCAAAACTACTTAGGGAGTAACTGATGGGTTATACTCCAACAAACGTGTAGTATTATATATTATAGATAAGTTACTAGATGGGTTTTGACTCAATTGTAATATTCCTTTATATATAAAAAATATACATTTATCTCAGAATTTTGATTATACGCCGATTATGTTTGAATTTGCAACAATCTTTGAGATACTAAGTAATCCTTCTCAAATTAAATCAAAATTTGTAAAAACTTTATTGCAAAAAATATTTTTATCTGTGAGAACGCTAATTTCTGAGGACAACTGAGCTAGCATGGTATACGTGAAATTTGAATTCAATTCCCTGCCTACGTAATATTTTTTGCAATAAGTTTTTTACAGGTTTTAATTTAATTTTGGGGAATTTTATTAGCATCTCAGATTAATTGACATACAAATCTGAAAGTAATTGGCACATAATCATAGTTCTGAGATAATTGTATTTAAAATACATATTGATATATTACTTTAAACATCTAACTTTAATCGTAGTCTCGTATTTAGTTGATATATTCAAATAATATTATATCAATCCAACATAACTTACACATTTAGTAATGTAATGTAATTACAATTGACAAATCCATATAGCAATTCCATTACTTAATAATTGCTTAATAATTAATGTAATATTCATCCATTCTCAACATTCTCATCATGTATATAAAGAAGCTATTTTTTTGTTATCTCATTCCATATAATTTTATATGATTTGAATAAGAAAGAATACTTTTAGAAGTATGCAAACGTACAAAAACGTTAGTAGAGAAAAGTAGTTTGAAGTATCTTTGGCAGACAATGTATGTTGGATTCGATGTCTTCTTATTAAAAGACAAATTATTTTCTATATAATTATTGTTTTTAGTAGAAACTTTGTTTTCAAAGCAGAGTATCTGTGTGTTTTTGAAACAACCAGATACCTAACCAAAACAAATTCTCTGCTGTAAAAATAAAAATTATATAGAAAATATTTTGTATTCTTGAAGCAAAGAACGTATTTTAAAGTACAAAATTTTTGTGTAATTGAAGCAGAAAATACTTATTGTAGCCTCACTTACATATTCTTATGTCTTTTTATGCCATCAATGTGACAAATTTCCTAATCTGAATAATCGTCGACTTTAATGATTAATACCTCGGTCCACGGGGCAGAACGACATTTTTTTGTCAGATTCATTCATTTCATGTAAAAACGTATTGAACGAGCCCAATTTTATCAACATCAGAAGTGAGGAGGCTAAACTCAACAATTACCTATTTATTATTACTGAAACAACTTTACCGATCCTGTTGTTTTGAACCGACCGAGACACTATCGTAATACAGATAGCAGCGCTCACTGATCATAAGGTGTAGTAAAAAGAAATCTATTATTTTTGCATTAAATTGAAGGCTTTATTTAGCATAGTTAAAATGATCCGATTTAGGTCAAATATGCATCATTTTGTTCGATAACTTGTTGCCATTTTAAAGGTAATTTCATTATGCCTCTCTCATAGAAACCCTCGTCCCTATTGGCTGGGCTAAAAAACTGGGACAGTCGATTTTCACAAGCTTCTCTTGAGGCGAAGCTTCTTTTTCGCCAGCAAAATTATTCGCCATAGACAGGAACAGGTGGTAATTACTTGGTGCCAGGTCCGGACTATAAGGTGGATGCATAAGAACCTCCCAACCAAGCTCCCGGAGCTTCTGGCGAGTCACTATCGATGTGTGGCCTGGCGTTGTCTTGATGGAACACAATTCCTCTCCTATTGGCCAAAGCTGGCCGCTTCTGGGCGATTGCTTCTTTCAGACGGTCCAATTGTTGACAGTACAGGTCCGAATTAAGAGTTTGGCCGTAGGGGAGCAGCTCATAGTAGATGATTCCCTGCCAATCCCACCAAACACACAGCAAAACCTTCCTGATCGTCAATCCTGGCTTGGCCACCGTTTGCGCCGGCTCATCGCGATTCGACCACGACCGTTTTCGCTTGACGTTGTCGTAAGTGACCCACTTTTCATCACCAGTAACCATTCGCTTCAGAAATGGGTCGATTTTGTTGCGATTCAGCAGCGATTCGCAGATGGAAATTCGGTCCATGAGGTTTTTTTGCGTTAACTCGTGTGGCACCCATACATCGAGCTTCTTTTTGTATCCAGCCTTATTTAAATGGTTCCAAACGGTTTTTTGTGCAATGTTTAGCTCCTGGGCAATCGAAACAGTGCTTACATGACGGTCGGACTCGACGATTTCCATTATTTTATCGACATTTTCGACAATTGGCCTTCCGTGGTGCATCTTCGATATCAAAATTACCGGAACGGAATCGACGAAACCAAAATTGCGCGATATTGACTGTTACAGTATCAGGACCATAAACACTATTCACATTTTCAGCCGCCTGGCTTGCGTTTTCGCCTTTATCGAAGAAAAACTGTAAAATATGGCATATTTTCTCTTTGTTGGTGTCCATCTTTGACACGCGCTCAAACAATACTGACTCAAGCAATTATAAAACTGTCTCAGAGGTTTTTTTAGTACGAAATCTTATCTTTCTAACGCCACTTGGCGTAACCCTATCGCACTTATACAACGCGAGATACAGATTACTACAGCCATCTATTGGAAAAATAATAGATTTCTTTTTACTACACCTAATATTATATATCACTAGCGCTCTTTGCGTAAAAAATGTCAAATGGACAAAAAAAAAATGCGTGGCATGTGACGACGATGACGACATATCTGAATCTGAAAAGTGATAGAACTTTGTGTCGCAATATTTCTGCTTATAGGGTATGCAAAGAAAAAATAAAAACACGTATAATACAATCTGAGTATAAGCTACCGATCAAGTGTACTTAAAACTCGAGACAGCCGTTATTGACAAGGAAAACAACCAAATGAGTCTCTCTGATTAAATGAGCTTTTAGTCTTCTATGGACAAAAATAGGAGATACATATTTTCTTATACGTGTTGAGTCGCACATTAAGAGGGTGAAATCCTCCCTTAAAAAAAGTCGATTTTTTTTCAAGGATTTCACCTCTTAACGCGCGATTCAGCACGTATAAAAAAATACGCATCTTCTATTTTTGTCCTTACTAAAAACTCATTTATATCGAAGAGATTTACTTGGTTGTTCTCTTGTGAGATTCGATAATCTGGCGCAACTCGCCGGCTCATGTAAAGGAGGCACGTCGGTGTTTCGTGCCATGTCTTAGCGCCGAGACACTACCGTGTCTCCAGATGTAGTAATTCAGATTGAATTATTTAAGCATTAAAGATCTAGCTTTGACCATTAGGGCCATTACTTTTATTCCTTATTGTTAAATTTTAAAATGCAGTCCAGTAAGATTCTTATTGTTTATATTACGTCGTTTGAAAAAAAGACGTTGTTTCCATACATACGATTATTACGAAGAATATTATTAAGGCTTCGGTAGTTTAAAAGCTTAGGGCATTCGTACAGAATACAAGAAATCCGGGTTTGACTCCCGGCCGAGATAATATTTTTCACAATAAATTTATATACAGGTTTTCAGCATATTAATATCTTTTTAATAGAATGTCTGATCAAATTATTAAAATAGTTCATCAATTTAATTAATGATATTACTACAGTACTTTAATTACGTTTATAAATCCGAAAAACTAATTTGGTACGCAGTGTAAATGACTATAAATATGGTACGTATGTACCATCTGATCAAATTTGACCCGGACTGGTCCATTTAAACCGCGCGCGTAAATTGAATCGGTAAAAATTTTTTTTTTCTAGATTGGTACAACCTTCTCTGACATTCGTGTGAAATTTGAGCGGGATACGTCAGTTAGTGTGTGTTTGGCAGCCATTTGATTACGACGCAAAAAGTTTCTCTGGCGATTTTTATTATGAAAAAAAAAATTGAACAACGAGTTTGCTTGAAATTTTGTGTTTCCAATGGAATTACGGCTACGGAATCATTGAAAATGTTGCAGAAGTGTTTTGGGGAGTCTACTCTATCGAGAACGCAAGTATTTGAGTGGCATAAAGCATTCAGTGAGGGTCGTGAGGTCGTAGAAAACTTGTCTCATGCGAGTCGTCCATCCACCTCTGTTAACGACGATAACATGGAAAAAGTGAAGGAAATTGTGCTTGAAAATCGTCGTGTTGGCATTAGAGAGATAGCAGAAGCTCTCAACATCTCTTATGGATCGACTCAACACATTTTGGTTAATGTTTTGGGTATGAAGCGCATCGCCGACAGACTCGATAATGCGCCGTCACATTCCAGCCTGATTGTGACTAAATTTTTGGCCAAACACGAAATAAAAGTCATCGCTCAGCCACCGTATTCGCCAGATTTGGCTCCCTGTGACTTTTTTCTGTTTCCGAAACTCAAATATCCGCTCCGGGGAACGCGCCATGAATCGATTGAGGCCATAAAAAGAAATTCGCTGAAGGAACTAAAGGCCATCCCGGCCGAGGCCTATAAGAAGTGTATGGAAAATTGGATTAATCGTTGGCATGCTTGTATTGGCTCAGAAGGAGGCTATTTTGAAGGCGATCATAAAGATTTGTATTAAAATACATAAAATTGTTGTTTTTTTTAACCAGTCCGGGTCAAATTTGATCAGATGGTATGTACATACAGGGCTGGCAACTTACCTCGCATGTGGATGTGGAATTTTTGACTGACAAAAGGAGAGGAAAGGAACGAGAGAATACAAAATAATGACCTTTTTTTTTATTTTTAATTTATTTTGTGCTCTCTGTTGTCGATTCTTTTTTTACAATTGCGAATTGCGACGCTCTGTCTAACAGTCGGTAAGGGATCATTTATATTGGACATAACCATATGCCGTAATTTGTAAGAATTAATCACATTCGAATATTCCCCTTTTATTCAATTGTAAGAGAGGTATGCTCGACTGTGATTAGTCGAGTCTTACAGATAACGACATACGGCACACGATTACGACCAGTATAAATGATCTCTAAAAGTTAAATCTGCTATGCGCAGTTGTACTGCCATTACAAATATCAGTCGATACAACCTTTTAAAACGTTTACAGTTGATTTTTAATCCAATTTTTGGATTTCTTTGATGTGGATTTCGACTAAATTAAATTTTGAGTATGAAGTGCTCCATGATTTTACACTGTAATTGCCGAGCCTGTGTACATAGAGAAAAGTCACCGATACTGACATATCACTTTGTTTTTAAACAATATTTCTTAACAAAAAGTCAAAATAAAACTTTAAAAACATAAGTACAAAAGTGTCTTCCATCAGATAGTATAAGCAGTTTTTATAATATTGTTTGCAATTTTGCAATAATTAATTTTTTCGTGAGGTAAGCAAAAATGAGCGTCTGACAAAATGAGCTCCAAACTGACACAGTAGTCAGTGATGCTACATATTCCTATTCTTTTTTTTTACAGGAATTATTTGTATAAAGTACCTACAAGTGAATGTATATAAGATATTCCAGAATCTCTTCACTTCGTTATAAAACATTTTTATTTAATTATTATATATGCATGTTTACTTTATGCTGTTCTGCAAGATACAAATATGTAACATGATAGTTTTTCCATATATATGATTGTCTTCAGCTCCAATAGATGTTTGAAATTACAAAGCAACATTATAAAAAAATAATAAGATTGAAAATAAGACCGTTTATGTTAGATATATTACTTTAAATACGAAGCGCCACTATCTGAATGTTAAGATATATGAACTATATATATATTCATTTAAATGAATTTCAAAAATTATAAAAATTGCGTGCCGATATGGTTGTCGGACTTTCAACGCAATTAATCTGAAATATTAATAATTTCCCTATATTTTCCCATATTTAATCTTAAAAAACTGTAATAAACTTATTGTGAAAAATATTACTTCAGTCGGGAGTCAAATCCGGATCTTTTGCATTCCGTGCGAGCGTCCTAAACCTTTAGACTACCGAGATCTTAGCAATATTCCTCGCAATAACCGATAAGTATAGAAAGTTACGCATTGTAGGCGAAATTTCAGCTTCATATTTAAAGTAATGTATCTATAATAACATAAACGGTTTCTCTTATTTCCATTCTTATTATTGTTTATGCACGCTCTCTATACATATCGGTTATTGCGAGGAATATTGCTAAGGTCTCCTTGGTAGTCTAAAGGCTTCCCTGCTGCAAATTCCTGGGAAATTTTCCTATGGGTTTGTCTAACCATGGATACTCGTGGTAAATTCGACTGGTTCTTATGGGAGAAGGCTCCTATCTTGCTGTAAACTCCCATAGGTCTTTTCATGGGTTTCTATAGAGGACTATAAGATTCTGGCTGTGTTCCAAAATTTACTGTCAGTACTGAAAATCTATAGTTTTCGTTATGTGCACTATAGATTTTCAATACTGACAGTAAATTTTGGAACACAGTCTCTGTAGAAGCTTGTATAGTGTAAACAATTAATGACAACAGAGAAAAATATCAGGGCATTCCATCTCATTCTAAACCCAGGCCTGGTCTCTCTTTCGAATTGGTAGACTTCCGTCCTGTCACTGAGTCACACAGCCTTGACGCTGACAGCTTCTCTGTTGTGCCTATTTCCTCTAAATTTCTTACAATAGGATACCTATAGGATTTACACAGCATGTATATATAGGATAACATAAGACATTTTTCTACAAGATTTTACATAGGAATCTATGGCATCCATGAAAAGAGGCTCCTATAAGATCGCATGGAAAAAAGAATGATGCGCTATCCTAAATGATATTGACAGAATGTCTCGTATTTGGGACTATTTTCATGTGCAGATAAAGTAGATTAAACTAAGTCGAAAAATCCTGTATCATTTTGTAATTTTCACAATAATTAGTTTCTAAAAATTGCCGAATAAGCGGGTAAAATCGATATATTAATATAAAACAACTTTAAGATATTTTTCAGAGTTCTTTATGACATATTTTAAAGATGTTTTTCAAAAAACTCTTAAAGATATCTTAAAGTTGTCTAATGCATCGATTTTAAACATTTTGTTTATTGAATAATAATTGCAAAACAATAGACGACTTTCCGGTTCTCAATTTAATCAGCTCTACCTGCACACAAAAATAGTTCCAAATATTTTGAGATATCTTATATAGTCCCAAAATAGTCACAAATATTCTGAGACACCCTGTATAGTCCCTATAATTTACATATTAGAGTGTATACACAAAATGTTATAACACTAGCCGACTGATGTAATTCCACGTAAAAATCTAAAATAATTTTTCCATAACTCCAAAAACTGAAAGTCACGTGATAAATAAGGTGTGTTTGGTGACTCCAAAAAGTCATGTAGAGTATATATTTTCTCTATAGCAATCAGGATTTTTTTTTATCCGACGTGGAACGTATCTTATTTATTAACTATTATCGTAGCTTCCAATTTTTAAGAGTTACGAATTATTCTCTCAAGTTGATATAGGTACCTGTAGCAATGCGGAAAAGATGCCTCATAAGGACTAAATACCCATAGGATACTACACTTTGACGAATAAGAATATGTAGGTGCACATAGGACAGAGGAGATGTGCATATGTCATCCTATGGTAGCCTATAGGCATTTTCAGTCTCCATGAGGCATCTTTTTTTTGTCTTACATACGCCTACATGTTACTATATGTCATCCTATAGATCTTTTATGTAGTTCTCATGAGGCATCTGTCCACATTCCTATGGGTACCTCTATTATCCTACCTATTTGCATTCCTATGAATGTCCTACGTATACCTATGCATGCTGCGCAAATCCTATAGGTAACTACACAAACTCCTACAGAATCTTATAGTCCTCTATAGGAATCTATAAAAAAACCCATAGGAATTTGCAGCAGGGTTGGGACGCTCGCACGGAATGTAAGAGATCCGAATTCGACTCCCAGGCAATATTTTTCACAATAAGTTTATTATAGTTTTATAAGATTAATTTTAGGAAATTTGGAGGGATTATTAATAATTCAGATTGAAAGTCCGACAACCATATCGGCACGCAATTTTATAATTTCTGAAAGTAATTCATTTAAATAAATATATATAATAGTTCAACATTTTAACATTCAGATCATAGTGACGCTTCGTATTTAAAATAATGTATCTAACATTATAAAGATTAAGTTAATTCATGATCTGTTTTACAGATAGGTGTGGCGGTTTACGCTGCACCCCAATTTTAAATTTTAAATTTAGTTTGTTTTATTTATGTTACATACGAAGAGTCTTTATACCTTTGTTATTTAAATTTAAAATCGTATTATGAAAAAAACTAAGAAAAAAATAATATAAATAAAACTGATTGAGAAAATTATAAGCATTTAAAATAACGTAATATTATCAATAATATAGTCACTATTATTTTAATTACGCAAAAAAAAATTGAAAAATAAAATCGTTAAAATAATTTTATTTTGAC
>NW_017305672.1:1691975-1721074 GCF_001594115.1 Trachymyrmex septentrionalis
TACGCATTTTGCAAAAAAAAATTGAAAAATAAAATCGTTAAAATAATTTTATTTTGACATTCGTAGAATTCGTTTTTAGCTGATTTGATATAGAAACAAGCCACAAACACACGAATTATGAGTTTGTATTTCTTTAATTAACTGAACAGATCATTATTTTATTACAATAGTATTAATAAAGCGCAATAGTTAAAAAAGTTTCTGAGAAATAAGACGGTGTCACTTTAGGAGACTTATGTCAGTATCGGCGACTTTCCTCTATATACGTAGTATGTAGTAATTCAGATTAAATTATTTTATCATTAAAGCTTGACTGTTACAGTCATTACTTCCTTATTGAATTTCCAAATGCACGATTCAGTAAGATTTTTAGGATTGTTTAACATTCTTTGATTTCAACTAAAACTTGAAATACCTTGCAAACGATTACTATTCGTAAAATGATAGAAGTCGGCGTACATGATAAAGCGTTATAGAGTCCATACTCGAAATATATGCGTTCATGCCCATCGGATGTGTATTTTTCTCATTTTTCTAATTTCTCTTCTTTTTTTTTACTACAAACTTACACTGATTTTCAAGCTAATGTTATTTTTAACTGAATAATTTCATATTTGTAATTTTCCAGCGAAATAATGAATAGCTCTTGTTTTATCTCTTCCACAATAATTGACAATTGGATTCTCCATCAGTACAACAAATATAAGAGAATTCTTACAGTTAATCATATATTTTTTAACAATATATACACTGCTCAAAAAAATAGGGAACACTTTAGAACACGCTCAAAATTGCGTAATATTCAGAACACCGTAACTCAGTGAAAAATTATTGCAGACAAAAAATCATTAAACAATATTTAAATTTATTATGTCGATATATAATAATAGATTTAAATATTATTGAATTAAACATATATTGAAATATCATTTCTAAAGTTAAAATTTATTAAGATTGATCTGTTTACAGATTACAAAATAAAACAAACTTAAAGCATTTCTCAAAAATAATTATTATATCGTCAATTAATTTGATTAATTAATCATATTATACAATATGTATAAGCATAATCATTATTAAAAAATCACACATGCAGTTTCAACACAATCATTATTCATATACAAAAATTTTTCGCAATTAAAGCAGAACAAATCATTCATATATAAAAGTTTTTTGCAATTAAGGATGTTTTATATATATTTTCAAAATGATACAATAACAAAATTTAGAAAAAATTAATTTTTATTGGACCAACCTATTGTAAATTTGAGAGAAAGCTTATGGTATTAGACTTCATACGATTATGTGTCTTTTGGAATAGACTAACAACAAGTTCTGATGAGAAACCAATTGAATCTAGGTCGTATCATACCATAATTATTATTTCCAACATGCGAGTACACATGCACTTTTTATATATTGATGAACATTTTGCGTAGTTCGGTAACATTTAAATTTTTAATATTAAGAAGGATCCGAAACGTCTGTACGTTTTTATATTGCTTACAATAATATTGTTACTCATATATTATCCTGAGTTAGTTCTTAACTCTATATTGTATTGTTTAATTTATTTAATTATTCGAACCGTTATTATTTATTAAATTTTAACATCATAATGTTTTTCAATTTATTGCATACAATAAACTTTAGAAACACTTTTGTTAACATTTTATATGACATATTTCAGAATTCTTTCAAAACTGTTGCCCATGAGATGTGAAAGGTTGAAACAAATCTTTTTGAAAATTTTATGCAATAATCGGTGTTGTATGGGATATTATAAAATCGATTTTATTTTATCATTGCAAATTTAAAAAAAAAGATATCCACTCCTTCTCAATTATACTCCTCATTTATAAATAGATAGCTCAATTGAAAAGAACGTTAGCTTGAAAATCAGAATAAATTTACAAGAAAAAAAAAGAAAAATTAGAAAAATTAGAAAAATTTCTAGTAAGCGCGAATGTGTAAGCATATAGCGAGGAGCAAGGATTTTTACACAACGCATAACGTATAAGACATAAGAAAATCAATCAATTATAGTCCTTTATTTCATGAAAAGAAAGGAAACGAAGGACTTTAATTGGTTTATTTTCTTATGTATTGTGTTACGCGTTATGTAAAAGTCTGTGCTTCTTGCTTATAAACCAAGCAAAAAAATACGAACAAAAATATAAAATAATATATACTCAAATTCTAGTGAATTGTATAGAATTGGCAGGTTCATTAAAGGGACTAGCGCTTATTCATGTACAATTTTCTTTTTATTTTTGGTAAATGAGTGATCTTCGATCACAGTCGTAATACCGTAAAGTATTTTTTAGATTTTGTAAAGTACCTTTTACATTTCGTAAATCTATGCTTTAGAAAAAAGAATTCTAATAAATTTCATTTTACACAGAGAACAATGTAAAGTAATATACACTAGAATTCTAGTAAATTTCTTTTTACACGGAAAATAATGTAAAATAATTATATGCTAGAGTTCTAGTAAATCTATACAAAATGTAAATCTTTACGAAATGTAAAAAGTAAAATAAACTTTACATAAGTAAGCGCCTATTCCTACATATGCTAATTTATTACAATATCCATACAATTTACTAGAATTTTTAGCGTATATTATTTTATATTTTCCTCTATGTATCGATAGAATTCGAACTTAAGATTTTTAGTAGTAACCTAACACGCTAACGTTGAACTACAATCGCATGCTTCTAGATAATTTGGCATTTAATTGTTATTCAACCCTTACGTCTCACGCGAATTTTCAGTAATTTATTTTATTGACAAGTATCTTTGGTTTAGCGCTGACAAAATTTATTTTACTATACACGCTGTAAGATAACTGCATAACCACTTGAATATAAAATTTTTTGATAATAAGATTCCACACGGAGAAAAATGTAAAGTAATATATATTAGAATTTTAGAAAATTTCTTTTTACACAAAGAACAATGTAAAGTAATATACTTTAGAATTTTAATAAATTTTGTTTACGAAAGATATCGAAAAGTAATATACGTATATTAGAAATCTAGTAAATTTCTTTTTATATGAAAAATAATGTAAAGTAATATATGCTAAAATTCTAATAAATTTTATGAAATTGGCAGGACCATTGTATACGCCTGTACGACATAATTACATTATAAGATACTCTTTACGTTTAAAATACATTTATAAATTATCATACATCTCAATAGAATTTATTTTATAAATGAGTATTTTTTCCCTTAGCATTGATAAAATTTACTTTACTGTGTAGTAAAAAATACATATGTGTAAAAATCTTGAGAGTTGTTGTGCTTATCAGTCTTGAAAATAATACGATTTATTTTACTGTAAATAACATATGATTTACTTTACTGAAGATATATGATTTATTTTATTATAAGAATAAACTTTTGAGAATGTCCAACGCCCGAGTGTTATGAATTTTGGCAAAAATACTTCAAATGATGTCAAATAAATACCCTTAAATATTATAGATTTTCATCGATAAAAAATTTTACCAAAAATGTTTAAATAAAGTTATATGTTGCAGCGAAGCGAGGTCTACTCCATATCTATTTATGGTCCGACTTTCCATACGAAATGAAGTCTACTCCACTTGTCTAGGAGCATCCAATTTTCCATGTAAAGTGAAGTCCACTCTAGTTCTACCTCCCCCCCCCCTTTTTTGCCTAGAGGTGCACAACTTTCCATGCGAAGCGAGGTCTAATCCCACCTCCTTTACGCCTGGGAATGTTTTACAAAGCATTTTGTAAAACGTTTCATTGAAATTGGATGTATATTGTTTTTAGAATTCTATTTCAGCAGTATACAGTGGTCCACTTAAATCAATCATCCAAAATATCTCGCTTATTTTTGATGATAAAAAAATGTTTTAAATAAAAGTAAAAGGGGAGATAATTTGATCATGTTTTGTTTCTAGGTGAAAGCGTCAAAAAGATATGAAGATTACGTACACATTATTAAATCAAATTGTATGATTTTTTTTTACATAATATGATTCCTCTAATTATTCTATATATAAAAGTATTAAGATAATCATAAAGTATATTAAAAAACAATAGCTGACGAGACATTTGGTCTGGGAAAAAGTTTCTTCGTATTTTTTAATTCAAAATTTTATATATTGTACAACATTTTGATCAAAAATGAACAAAATTTGAATTTAAGAAAAGGGTTTTAAAGTTTAAAATCTCTACTTTCGAAAAATTATTATATTTTTTAAGTTTCTGTGAGTTCGATAATTTTTACATTTAACAAAACTACGAGCTAAAAAAGATAAAAAATTTTTTTTTCACTTTGGGGGTGTCTAAAAAAAATTTATAAAAATTTTTGACTATCGTAAAAGCTTGAAGCTTTCCCTACAAAATCATTTTTAAAAAGGTTCCTATGATTTTTTGTTCTTGAGTTATTCGCGAATTAAGTAAAGCAACATTTTTTGATTGCTCATCAACTTCGATAAAAATCATCATATCGCAATTTAAAAAACAGATTCTTAAAGCTGAAGCTTTGCTCTAGCGAATAATATAATTGTAACAAAACTTTTGTAATAGATGAAAGATTTTTTTAAACAATTTTTTTTGAAATACGAAGAAACTTTTTCTCTTACCCAATATTTTACACTTTATTCTGGCATATATTGACATAAAATATTAAATAATCGTAAGCAATTATGTTTTCTTTCCATCAACTGAATCATCTCATTTCTGTTCATGAAAGTATTAAGGTCTTATTGAAAAGTTAATAGTTTACGAGTTATTTAACATTTTATGTCAATAAGTGCCAGAATAAAGTGTAAATCTCGTTAGCTATTGATTTTTTTATATTACTTCCTTAATACTTTAATATGTAGATAATTGGAGAAATCATATTGTGTAAAAAAATCATACAATTCCATTTAAAAAAGTGGAGGTAACCTTTGTATCTTTTTAACGCCTTTCTATCTAAAAAAAAACATGATCAAAATATATACGTCCCCCTCGAAACCCTTCTACTTTCATTTGAAACATTTTTTTATATCATTAAAAATAAGCGAGATATTTCAGATAGTCGATTTAGACTAATAACCTTATATAACTTTATTCAAACATATTTGACATTAAACTTCTTTATCGGTGAAAAATTTTTTTAAGGGCGTTTATTTGACATCATTTAGAGTATTTCTGCCAAAACTTATGACAATCAGGCATTGGATTTTTGAAAGTTTATCCAATAGTGGCAACCGTTCGCGAAGTATTTTAAGCTTAGATTAAAATCAAAGAATGTTAATTTTCTTCAAAACTAACAGTTTTCGGATTTGAAATGTATTCATAAAAATATATAAATAAAAATTGATTATTTTTTTTAACATCTATTCATTCTGCCATATTTGAAAGCGATCCGTCATCGTAATCACAATTTTTTCGAAAAATTATATAAAGGTACAATTTACGTTTTTATAGGGATTATTTTTTGGTGCCCAAGAATAACCACGCAAAAGCTGATCAAAATCCATGAAATACATTTCCGAGTCTTTCTTTGTCAAGTAGGTATGCGTGTGTGTGTGTGTGTATGCGTGATGAGTAATAGTATTAACAATAATATTAATATACAGTACATTATAAACACCATTATAAAAATGCTTACGACTAATTCTGTGCGTTAAATCTCTTAAAATTATATCCGATCTCTCTTTCTTTTTCCGCTTGCATCACCCTCTTTCTCTCTTCCTCTCTCTCTCTCTCTCTCTCTCTCTCTCTCTCTTCTTTTTTTTACAACAAGAAACAATCTACATAATTGTTCAAAGTGTAGGATCATTCAGCAGAATGATTTCTGAATTCCTTTTATGACCTTTAAGGGTCCATTCTACCTTGTTGAGTTCAAAAAATTGAAAATTTTGTTTATATAGTTTGTGATAGCCTCAAGTATAGAATATTGTATTGAAGCGTTAATGGAAAACTCCGACAGAAAAAAATTACAAAGCATTAAAGAAGTTATACACAAGCAGGTATAAGGTAAATCAGAGGAAGGTGCCACACTTAAGCTTTTATTCTTGAATAACTTCTTAATATAAATAAACAAACAAAATAAACGGCGAAAGAAGAGCCATTAGGTTAAAAAACATTTAATTAATTAATTAAAGATATTAGGCGAAGATACATGAACCGATACGGAGCAGCGCATATAAATGTATAAATGTATAAAAATGTATAAAAAACATAACAAGTTTCGGCTACAAGATTGAGCCCTCTTCAGATGTAAAGTGTGATAAGATAAAACAATAAAAAATAATTCATGTCGCAATCAACATAAAACGTAAAAAATTAAAATTCAAGGGCAACGTCACTGTTGCTATCGATAAGAACACGTACAGAGACAAGATGATTGCGTTGTTGGGGGACTCGGACACATATGTTCGGATTAAAAAAGATCCGACTAAAAAACTTACGACAGCTTTAAGGTCTATGCTCATAAAATGGAAAACGGGAGGTCATATCAAGGACTCCGAATACAGAGCGTTGTACTGTAGTGACGGGTCTCTTCCTAGGACCTATGGACTGTCAAAGATACACAAGCTTGGTTGTCCTTTTAGAATTATCATGTCGTCGATGGGCAGTCCGCTATATTCTTTGGCTACGTTCTTACATAATAAATTATTTAAGACCATTCCGAAGGCCGACAGTAACGTCAGAAATAGTTTCGAATTAGTCGAGAAATTAAGGAGTGTGCATTTCACAGGGGCACACGAACTAATATCTTTGGATGTCACCTCTTTGTTCACGAACGTGCCAACGGATGTAGCGATTGACTGTATAAACGAACATTGGCATGTTATTGCCAGCGATTGCTCCCTATCTAAGAAAGAGTTCTTGGGAGCAATACAGTTTGTCTTAGACTCCACGTTCTTTTCCTTCGATGATTTACAGACAATGCTTTGACACTCCCATGGGCTCTCCAATATCACCGATAATAGCGGACTTAGTAATGAGGAGATTGGAGACGGTGTCCTTGATGTCGTCGAGTTTTGACATATTATTTTATTATAGATACGTTGACGACATATGCACTGCGGTACATCCCTCGCAAATCGATGGGTTACTAAATCAATTCAATTCATTCCATCCACGTTTGCAGTTCACCGTAGAAAGAGGCGGAAATGCGATAAATTTCCTGGACATTACCGTGTCTATCAATGAAAATCGGTGTAGTTTAGACTCGTACCGTAAGCCAACGTTTTCAGGTAGATTCCTGAACTTTCATTCGAATCATCCTTTGACGCAGAAAAAAGGCACCATCTTTTCGTTAGTCGACAGAGCCTTTTTATTATCTGACAATATATTTCACACCAAAAATTTGACTTTCATTATTAATATCTTACTCCTAAATGACTACCCACTTGATTTTATTTTTGACTCTATCAACCAAAGAATAAAAAATTTAATTAAAAAGAAACACAATGTACATAACGTTGTAACCGATAGTGACGTTACTAAGGAATCTACCTCTTGGCTTACGGTTCCCTTCATTCCGCCTCACACAGAAAAATTCAGAACATTGCGCAAAAATAAAGGCGATATCAGGGTAGCCTTCCACAGCCTCAATAAAATGAGCAAGTACATTAGAGTCCAAAAGGACACTTGTCCTCGTACATCGAAAAATAGTGTCGTCTATAAAATTTTATGTAATGATTGCGACGCGTCTTACGTCGGACAGACGGGCAGAAAATTAAAAACTAGAATTGCGGAACACCATAACCATATTAGATACAAAACTTCTGCTCGCTCTGTCATTACCGAGCATAGACTTCTTCATGATCATGATTTTCAATAGGACGATGTTCAAATCCTGGATGAAGAACCTTCTTACAGAAAGCGGTTGATCTCGGAAATGTTGCATATTAAAAAACAAAAAAATAGTCTGAATCTACAAACTGACACCGAAGGTCTTCACAAAGCGTATCTACCGATTATAAACAAAGTATGACTTTCGATTCTGTCGGCCCGTCTCCTCTCCTCTCTCAGTGCGTTGTGTTCCGTTTAAGCGAGCGGTCACGTCGTGAGCGACGCCGACATGTCCGGCTCCGGTGTGTGCAGTCTTGCCGGCGTGTTACGGATTACACTTGTTTCACTTTTGCATGTGCGGCGGATCATATTGATTTGTTCAGGTTTACTGGTGAGTGTGCGAATTTATCGTGATTGCGGCGATTCTAATTATTAAAGTCTGTTTTTTCTTACAAGTTCTTTTTCAGTCTTGTCTAGCGATCTGGCTTTGATATTGGACATCTTGACTGCTCAATCGCACGTATTTTCGAGATCCATCCGAATTTTAATTTTTTACGTTTTATGTTGATTGCGACATGAATTATTTTTTATTGTTTTATCTTATCACACTTTACATCTGAAGAGGGCTCAATCTTGTAGCCGAAACTTGTTATGTTTTTTATACATTTTTATACATTTATACATTTATATGCGCCGCTCCGTATCGGTTCATGTATCTTCGCCCAATATCTTTAATTAATTAAATGTTTTTTAACCTAATGACTCTTCTTTCGCCGTTTATTTTGTTTGTTTATTTATGTTACATTTAAGAGTCTTTACATCGTTATTATTTTAACTTCTTAATGTTATTGAATTAAACTACAAAAAAATATTATTTACATTCTAGAAACTTTTTTTATTTATACAAATTAACGAATTAAACTTTTGATATTCCATATTATTGGAATTACTGATATTCCAAAAAACTGATATGTCATACCCTACAAAAATAGCATATTTCCCCTATATATACAGGGCTGGATTGTACCCATTCGTCCCGAGCAAGTAGAGCGGACTAAACTAAGTCGAAAAGTTCTGTACTATTTTGCAATGCTGGCAATAATTAACGAGATATTAACGTTTAAAGATAGTCGAATACGCGCGTCCGTCCGACCTACTATTGCCGAAAGTACGACCCACCGAGCGCACGGCGCGCGGGGAACGGGACTCCGCTCACCGCCGCGAGTCTCTAAGCTCAAACGGCGCGGCGCGCCTGCTAGGCCATTCCCGCTCCTCACAGTTCGCGCGCCGTGCGCTCAGGAGGCCGTACTTTCGGCAATAGTAGGTAGGGTAGACGCGCGTATTCGGCTATCTTTAAATGTTAATATCTCGTTAATTATTGCGAGTATTGCAAAATAGTAGGACTTTTCGACTTAGTTTAGTCTGTTCGGGACGAGTGGGGCCGTATAATCCAGCCACCTTGTATACATATATGGATAAGATGCCATCTCCTACGGGAGAAGCAATTAAATAATGTAATGTAATATAAACTTACATATTTTATTTATTTACAATCCCTAACCTACAAAAACGCATAAAAATATGATAAAATATAAATTAAGAAAATATAAAAGAGAGTAATTTAAGAAATAAGTTGGACATTATTCGTTTAAACAGCATTTCATCAACTTAAAATAATTTTGAATTATATAAAACATCCAATATTTTAATTAATAAAATCGTTTTAATGACAGTTTCAAGCAGGAAAAATTGTATTTTGTATTTACTTCCCCCAAGTTTATCTTATCCCCAAGTGTAATAGGAATATTCAATTGCAACTTTTACGCGTATAAAAATATTACAAATTATAATTTATATTAGCCACACGACATGAGCCAGAAAATACTGATCAAAACCTATTTTATCGTATATCATTTGTTGTATATCATTTGTTCAATATTATAAATAAGCATCGAAGCACAAACTTTAGCTATTAGCATACCAAATATTATAAAGAGGATATTTCATGACCTATCTTTTCATACTTTATTAAATATTTTCCATTGTCAATTGGCATGAATTTTTTAAAATTGCGCCATTGTCTACATACTTTTACTACATATTTCTATGCAGTCAGAATAAAGCTAATATATGTTCTATATATAAAAATATTAATAAGTAACATCTTCCCCCTTGTGCCATCTTCTTCCGATTTACTTTATACATAGCAAGCGCGCGCCATAAATATGTAACGGACGGTTTACAATAGACTTCCCCATAGCAAAAAAACGTCATAATTACATTACAACAATCATGGTTACGTCATAGTGACGTGCGAATGTCCGCTTTATCATAAATGTGATGTTACAGCAATGTCATGGTGATGTGCGAATGTCTTTGTAGCATGTGTTATTTTGTTATGACAATCTCACAATGATATTTTCTTCTTGATTACTTGTGACGTGTGACTCTTTGCTATGGAAGTTATTTGTCATCGGTAATGCTAAATATGTATTAACTCAAAATGTGTTTAGTTATTTATTTTAAGTTTTTTTTATCAGAGGTTATTATGTGGTCTTGGAATAGCTGATTAGCTGTAAATAATTAAATATAGGCGTAAACAACATGACAAATAATCTTGAAACTTTAAACGCATTTTTCTCGAAACAACATTTTTCGATCTAACGGATCTGATAGAGCAAATACTATTAATTGTATTGTTATGCCCGTGTTTTACCGACGTGTAGCGAAGAGCACGCGTTGCCGAGACGATTAGACATTCGTCTGTCTGACAACAAGATCGTCAGATTTGGATGTAAGCAGTTGGCGCGTACGGACATATCTCTTGATTGCTCCATCGAACATCTTTCGCGGTTTCTATATTCTGCATTAATAAACGCTTCTTGTTCTTCTTATTAACATTCGTGTTATTCATTTTGACGGTTTGGGAGTGCGTATACGTGTGCGCGTCCGCGATGATCGCGACCTCGTAAATCAGCCGCGCGGACAAAACATTTTGGAGGCTCGTCCGGGATCGAGAATAGTCCCGATAGCGGTTAATGTTCCGCTCGCCAATGAACACGAGGAGCTCATTCTTAACGGAAACATATGGAACACGAGGAGCTCACTCTTAATGAAAACGCAAATTCATACTACTTCTTGCCGTCACGTCGCCGGCGGAGACTGCTCCGTTCTCGCGCGTGAATGTTGTGATGTGCGTACTACGTCGCGAGAGAAAATGGGTTTCAAGTTAAAGCCGAATATGTTCGACGGTAGTGTGCCTTTACGCGAATTCTTTTCTCAATTCAGTTTGATCGCGCGTGCGAACGGTTGGTCTGAAGAGACGAAAACTGTTGTCTTAGTGTCGTATCTGAGGAAAAAAACGCGCGCGATTTTAGAAAATGTAGAGAACCTTGGAACTTTAGATTTTGCCAAATTAAAATCAAAATTAGAGTTGCGCTTCGGAGAGAGTCAATTGGCACAGAACTATTATTCACAGTTTACGAATAGAAAGAAATTCGACAAAAATCTGGCTACGTTAGGCGCGGATATTGAAAGATTGTTGCAGTTGGTCTATTCGGAGTGCGCACATCCGATTCAAGATAAAATTGTACCCAATTTGCTCCGCCTTGTCGCCTAACTTCATGAAAAAAACCCTTCAGTTGAAGGGAGTGACATCTCTTAGAGTAGCGGTTGAAAGGGCTAAAGCTGTAAAATTAATTCATAAAAATAGTTTTAGCCATAAGGCCAATATAAAATATTTCAACGAAAGAAAAAGAGAAAAAATTGAAGATAATAAAGAAAAAAAGGACAGAAGAAATAATAATAAATTAAAACCAAAAACGGTACAAAAGTCAGTAATAAGAGGAAATGTTGGGAATGTGGTAAGGAAGATCGCTTTGGCTCCTCGTGTCCGGACAGGACGGAGAACAGGAAACAGGGTATAGTCGAACTGGTTAGGCAAGCTCGATTAAAGTAGAAATAACCCCGAAAAATAATTGTTTTATGGTTAACCAATGTTCTTGTAATGCTATTGACAATGTATGTACTAATAATTATTCTTTCAGATTTAATAAAATTAAAAGTAAAAATAATTGTTGCGCTAATGATCAATATTCTTTGAATGATAATTTGTGTGCTAATTCATGTTTTTTTAGGATAAATAGAATTAAGCATAATTTGCGGGAATTTTGCTATAAAGGTGAGGCAAATGATAAACCTTGTATTTTTTAGGATCAATACGAGTAATATTTCCATAATAAATTAAAGATTTATCGAATCGGATGTATTAAGAATAGAAATAAAGAATTGCAATGTCAACTACCCCACGGGGAAACAGATTATAGTCAAATATAAAACCATAACCAAAGTTTGATTTGCGAAATATTCCCTGAAAGTTCCAATGTTGATTACTAAAATAAACGATGATTATATTTTAGGAGTTGATTTTCTTAAATTATTTAATTTGCAAAATATCTTTACCATTTTTCTCAATTTATTTGTTGAAAATAATGCTAATTTTGATTATTGCATTGAACATGTTGTAATGGTTCCATCGAGTTTAATGCCTTTATTCGAAAAAAATTCTCGTTATTTAGATGAATCTGAAAGAGAAAGCTTTACCAATTTCCTAAATGAATTTTGCGATATATTTGCTAATGAGATTTTTGCAGGAAATTGTAAGGTCGAGGAGTACGTGATAAACAGGAAGGATTCTTCCTCTATAAAGCAGGCTCCTTGATGTATCTCAATGCAAATGAGAAGCGAAGTGAATAAAATTATTTCGGAAAGATCGTTAAAAAAGTTATTGAGGAATCTAATAGCTCATGGACATCACCTGTAATGTTAGTTAAAAAAATAGATGGGACAATAAGGTTTTGTATGGACTATCGCAAGGTAAATGCAATAATCATTAATAATTCCTACCTATTAACCAGGATAGACGATATCCTCGATCAATTAGCAGATAATGTTTTTCACTACTTTATATTTAAAAAGCGGATTATTGGCAAATAAAAATTCGTGCGGAAGATAGAGAGAAAACGGCATTTTCGGTCGGTACGGTTTATTGCAATTTAGAATTATGCCTTTTGGTTTATATAATGCTCCTGCAACATTTGAAAGAGTAATGGAACAGATTTTAAGAGAACTTTTTTATAAAGTTTGTTTAGTTTATCTTGACAATATAATTATTTTTGAAAAAAACTTTGAGGAAATGTTATTAAATTGTAGACAGATTTTTCTCCGGTTAAAGAAAGTAAATTTGAAGGTAAATCTAAAAAATATGTTTTCTTTAATAAGGAAATTAAATACTTAGGTTATGTAATATCAGCAGAGGAGATCACTACAGATCCAAAGAAAATAAATGCTGTGAGGGACTGGACAATATCTTAGAATAAAAAACATTTAAAAAGTTTCCTCGGGTTTTGTTGGTCTTATTATCGAAAATTTGTAAAAGAATTTTCTTCTCTGGGAAAGCCTCTCTTTGCATTAACGGAGAATGGGACTGAATTTGTTTGAAAAGAGAAATATCAAAATTCTTTCAACGAATTGAAACAAGCCGTAACTTCCTTTTCGGTTTTAGGCATTTCCTAAAATAGAGGGAGAATTTATTTTCGATACAGATGCATCAAATCAAGGAATTGGGTCTTATCACAGAAACAAGATGTGTAGAAAAAGTTTTGCTTATTTTAGCCAAGTCTTAAATAAAGCCGAAAAGAATTATTGTGTCATGTGACGCGAACTTTTAGCATAGTGCAGTCGGTGAAATCGTTCCATCATTATTTGTATGGACAAAAGTTTTTAATTCGCACAGATCATGCCTTACTTAAATGGCTGATGTCTTTTAAAGATCTAGAAAGCCAATTAGCGCGCTGAATGGAAAGATTACAGGAATACGATTTCGAAATCATGTATCGTAAAGATCTTTCACATAAAAACACGGACGGATTATCGAGGCGACCGTGCGCGAATAAACAGTGTCGTTATTGCTCTAATGTAGAAATTGAAAGACGCAACAAAAAAATTCTGTTAGACGGATAGCTTTAGTTGAAAAAAATTTTGAAGAATGGCGAAAGAGCAATTAGAAGATTCATGCATTTCATTATTTTTGTCCAAAAAGGAGATGGGAAAGGAGCGTCCGTTGTGGTAAAAAGTGGCAGCGAAAGACAGGGTGACCAAAGTTTATTGGTTCTACTGGGATTCTCTCGAGGTCAGAGGCGATGTCCTGTTCAAAAGATGGGAAGTTCCTAATTTGAAGAAAGTGGTTTTTCAATTAATTGTACCTTGTAGAGGGCGCGTGAGCCAGATCCTGGAGGAGAAGCATAACTCTCTTACTGTGAGACATTTCGGTGTCAATAGGACATTAGATAAGGTACGAAAGCGGTTCTACTAGGCGACATGTAAGCAAAACGTGGAGGAATGGTGTAGAACTTGCAAGGTATGTGTAGCAAGGAGAGATCCACCCGAAAAAGAAAAATCTCCTTTGCAGATATATAACGATGGCACTCCATTCGAAAGAGTTCAGATGGATATACTCGAACCTCTACCAGAAACTTCTTCTGGCAATAAGTATTTACTAGTCGTTGTTGATTGTTTTACCAAATGGGTAGAAGCTTTTCCTTTAAAGAATGTTAGGTCCAAAATTATTGCGGAAATGTTCTTAAACCAAATTATTTCCAGGCATGGGGTTTCTCTAAAGATTCACATCGGAAGAAATTTCGAGTCGAAAATTTTTCGCGAACTGTCGCGCATACAAAGAATCAGGAAAATGAGAACAACATCTTTGCATCCACAGTCGGACGGGCAGGTGAAACGTCAACATCGTATCATCTTGGACTATTTGGAAAAGTTCGTTTCCGAGAGGAGGATTGAGACCGATGGATCCCGCTGTATCTGTTGACGTACAAATCTGCCAAGCATGAAGCTGCGGGAATGACTCCAGGAGAGCTGTACTTCGCTCAGAATCTTTGTTTGCCCGCCGATTTATTACGTGGCAGTTTTCCTAAAACTGAGGAGGTTAATTCTCTTGAGGACTATTTAGGAAAAGTGAAAAGAAAGTTAGAAGAGATCCATAAAACTGTAAGGAAAAGAGTAGATATCAGATCTTCGCAAACAAAATCCTGGTACGATCAAAAAGCCAGGCAAATCCATTTTAAGGAAGGGCAGAAGCTCTGGCTGTATAATCCTCGGAGGAAAAAAGGAAGAACACCAAAGTTACAGAGCAATTGGAAAGGTCCATATTATGTAGTTAAGAAATTAAGTGCCAGTATATACTGTATTCGCAAGTCGAACAAATATAAAAATAAAGTAGTACATTCAGATAGACTAGCACCTTATGCGGAAAGACAATCGGATTCATAATTATAATGTATTACTACGAACTGCTAAAACCGCATGAAACCGTTACTTTAATTAATGTATTTTTTAATGTTCATGTGAAATAAATAACGTTCTTTCATTAAAAAAACGCTACGAATTAATTCCAACACCTAATAATAAATTAGTAAATCGGAGCCCTAGAATTACTTGATGGGAATAATAAAATTGATGCTAAATTGTACGATATAAACTGCGCTATAATGACTTTTTCAGTTTGAGAGTCCAAGAGAATTCTCAGAAATAAAAAATATCAACGGTGGCTTCGCGACGAAGACGGGCAAAGGAGAAATTAAAGTTTTTTTTAAGAAGACCGCCCGTCTCGCGGTTTTTGAACCGTGGTTTTTCCGCGGGACGATGGACAAATGCTGGAGCGAGGACTAGAGGCAAAGGTACTGCGGTACAGTTGGATTCCCCCCCTCTATTCGAAAAAAGAAGAACCACTCAAGGCTTCAAGAGAAAAGGCAAGAGGATCCTAAAGTTCCCTTCGCGAAGATGAGGGACTGCCCAAGCGGGTTCCTCCGGAGGATTAGCTATCCCCCGGGGAGGAACTGAAGAGGGGTCCTGCTCAGGAGGGAAGAAGACTCAGGAAGCCTCGGGTACGAAAGATTGGTCCCAAGATGACCAGAGTTCTGAAAAACTGTAGCAGCAGCGCAGTAAGGAGCAGGAAGCTGGTCGAAGGCTCTGAAACTCTTCGAGATGCCGGAATTAAAAGCCTCGAAGAAGTCGTGATTGTCTAGCGACAATCTTAAAAAAAGAGGGCAGTGTTATGCCCGTGTTTTGCCGACGCTCATGGTGTAGCGAAAAGCACGCGTTATCGAGATGATTAGGCATTCGTCTGTCTAACAACAAGATCGTCAGATTTGGAACTGTCGGCGCGTACGGACGTATCTCTTGATTTTCATCTAACATCTTTCGCGGTGTTCTGTTCTATAATTTGCATTAATAAACGCTTCTTGTTCTTCTTCTTAACATTCGTGTTGTTTATTTCGACGGTTCGGGAATGCGTGTGAGCGTCTACGAGCGCGACCTCGTAAATAGATCGCGCGGGCGTAATAATAATACTTTTTCTATCGCAAAAACGAGAGTACAATTTAAAATAAAAAAATCGAATTTTTTTTTCAAATAGTCTCCATTTTATTAATTTTTTTTTCAAAGTCAATTATCGTAATCTATTCAGTAGACACATTCTTTCTGAATAGAAAAATAGTTTTTTGAACTCTTTCAAATGGCTGGTGCGACCTGCCCCTGTATTCTGTAACTCGTTGTGACAGTAACAATATCGTTATATTGTCGTTGCGAAGATTTTATATATAGTAAAAAAAGTTGCGCAACGAAATATAACAATATCCTTACTGTCATAACGAATTACAGAATACAGGGGCTGCAGTATTTCTATTTTGGCGCCATATTCAAATCGGAGAGGCTTCTTCCTCGAAATTTTACGTAGATTCACAATCAATAAATTAACTTTATAAAATTTTAAATTAAAGAGAAAACTACTCAGTGAGAAATGACAATAAAATCGATGTCGATTTCATTATCATTTCTCACTGTATATAACAAAAAACAATGGGAGCGTTCCAAGTGAAGCGCATCATTGTTCTTGTTGTTCACCAAATAATAAAGAAGGATAAAACGATACATCATGCGCTTCATGTGTAACTCGGAACGCTCTCAATAAATATGTATCTTCATTATATTTTTTGAAAAAAATTTCCAATAAATCGCCTTTTTTTAGACCACAAAGTAGAATGGATCTTTAATATTTTGTTCTTGATTGATCTTGCGGCGATACCTGCGCATTCATATATGTATTTCCCTATTGTACTTTACCCTACAAAATTGCGATACATTTCGGATCCTACTGCAGCAAAATGATATATCCTAGCGAGAACAGAATAATTTCGCTCGCAGGTTTCCTTGCAGAAAGTTGGGTTTCTTTTAGTTTTTCTTAAACGGTGATCGAGAATATACGTGACGAATAAGAGTAACCTTAAAATACAATTAAACATCTTTATGCGCCCTAGACTAGAATTTTTCTGCAAATAGAATTTATTATTAATACGTTAAACGCGATGTCGATCTCTGGGGACCGATATTAAACTTTCCGTTTAAATAGCGTCGGTTCATAAAGATACGATAGCAATCAAATTTATTTTCTTATGGACTTATAATTACGACTAAAACTTTTGTAATGGTCTCTAGATGACTCAGTGAATCGCCTTCTTACCGCTCATCGCTATCTCTTGTTTACATTTTTTAAACTTATGTACTGGTTGAGCGTTTCCCCTTGCTTACACGGAAATTAAAACAAAATCAGCTGCTCGTTTAACGTATTAATAATAAATTAATAAAAAAAATTTACGATAATTTCTAGTTTCTGAAATTAAGATAAACATTCAATAGGAATCTTAGGGCGCGTTCATACCTTGACAGAAAGACAGAAAGCGGAAAAGCAACAGCCAATCAGAACTCGCGCTGATAGTCTACAATTTCGGCTTTTTGTACTACTTACTATCAGCACGAGTTCTGATCAGCCACTACTTTTCCGCTTTCTGCTTTTCCATCAAGGTATGAACGCGCCCTAAGATTCCTATCGAATGTTTACCTTAATTTCAAAGATTAGAATTTATCATAAATTTTTTATTAAAATCATGGTATGAACACGCCCTTACGGTAAATGCGAATTTTGTTTAGATCAACAAACATGGATAATTCTTATTCATAATTGTTACCTCTCTCTTTGTGTGCAGTCATATAGAATGACAATAAAAATATATCTCTAGTCGCGTATATCTCATAAAGTTGATAGATATGTTTCCTTCTCGAAACTGCATTTATCCGTTCACTTGAAATAAATATTCTTACGTAAACAAAACTTGAGACTATCGCAATAATAAAAATTCAATCAATATTTTACTGTAACTTCTGCAGACGTATCATTAGTGTGTATTTTGTTGTGTGTCAATTTATCAATTTTATATTAAACAATGAATTTGATAAAATTGTGTTTAATCTGAAAATGCAATGAACACATATGTTAAAATTCTGTGTTTTTTATAATAATCTTATGAAATATTTGCGGACAATTTATAAATTTAAACGATATTCTTTATAATATACACAGTAAATAAATGCGATCGGAACCACTTATTATTAGCCTTCTACAATATTTTGATATTTATGATTTTATATTTCTATGTTAGATGTCATTTCTGTTTGCATCCTTTCTCTTTCGCGGCCCCCACGGAATAGGAGTTTCTTGCCCCCAAGACGGAGATTTTGTCAAAGGTGAATCCATGGTGGAAGTATTACTTCCACCATGAATCCATAAATTGCGGTGACGATAAATGTCAAAAGAATCATATATAATTTTGTAAATAATGCCTTCAATCATCTAAGATTTTTATTCTACAGTTGAATGTCATTTCTAGAATTCTTGTTTTTATTATTATCTTCTAGAGATTTTTTTTGCGTCCAAGCCGTAAAGTAGGAGCTGATAATCTCGCTCTAATTATAATATCAATAATATTGATATTGTTAATTCAACATTTTTTAAAGCTCGAACACAATCCAGGCACGTTAATAAAACATGATACTATGTCTATAACTGTAGCAGAACATAATAATAAAGGAAAAGGTGCTATTAAAGAATATTACTGAAGAATGGTGCTCATATTGTAGACTGCTTTGCTCATATTATGTCGATTATTTGATGCTAGGACATGCTAAATACCTTTCCAATGACATACGAATATCTTCTGAGCATAGCAATGACAAATTTGTAGTGTTAAATAATTTGAATGATAAGCCATCGATCGAATAAAATGACATTAGGAGGTCAAAACTACTTTCGGCGAGGACTTAAGGAACTACGAGTAAACTTATTTTTTCTTGAATACTGCCATTATTATCTACAAAATTATATATGATTAATAATCGGACGCGGATAGCATAAAATGGGCGAAATTCTTTCATACTAACAAGATTTGATATCTGATATCTGCTTCTAAGCTTTCGCATCTGATGATTCACATAAAAAATGAAAATCAGTATTTTCGGGTATTTTTGCAATCTCATGTTGACAATCCCTTGTTGTGAGAATTTATAAATCAATGTCCCATATCCCAAACGAGAAATTAAAAACTCAGAAGTTTAGAAGGGTGAGCGTTATAATTGCACTTGACACACAAATTTTTGCCGCAAACTTTGAAATTCGCTCGATTAGACGCGCATACACATAATGCATACATACATATAATGCATACGTCCGCTCTACTGATACTTTCTACTTTTTGCATACCATTTTGTATAAGGATACGAGCACAAAAAAAGCAGATTTTCTGTTTTCTGAATCGACGCGAGCTATCGGCATTTAAGGTGGACACAGCAAATGCCTATTAAAGCAGGAAACCTGTCACTTTCTGAATCGATGTCTTGTAATTAATTAATTGTGTCTCTAACAAATTACTATCCCTTTCTATTATTTATAAGCTTAATTTAACATAATTGATAATTTAATATTGAATTTAAATATTAAATTACACAATACGTTATAAGAGTTTAAAATTCTTTGCTACTATTTTCCAATATTTTTCAAGAATTTATCTCTTAGAATGATGTTTATTTATGTTATTTATTCTCCCAATGGGAGATCTTATAAAGTTGCCGAAATTAAATTATCATTGTCCATTTTAGTGTTTGAAGATTTAACCGGCGTTTATATACAATCGAGAAAACTGAAAATTCATTTTGATTAATTCACCCGCGCCGGTATATGTGCGGACAAGCTTAAACCTGCTTTTACTATGTGCGGTCTCATAAGATAACACGCATATGTTCTTGATGTCGATCGCCACCGATCAACGTTGATTGTACAAAAAGCAAAAGACCTGCTTCTTTTGTACTCTAAGTATATATCGACCTCGGTATATTTCATTACTGAGTCATCGTTACTCATTCATTCCTAGATCATTATGTCGTTTTATCTTTCGCCTAAACAAACAATCTTGACATTATTCACAGCTTGTCGACATAAGGCTACACACATCGCGTAAATCTCTATAAAACGTTTGCGACAAGCACATTATTAAATATTTAACGAACAATTAATTAACCGCAAGACATTGTGAGAACATCTATACGCGTGTGATCGTTTGTTTTCTTTAGCGCCCTACTGAACAAATCGTGAAAATTTCCAAATTCTATCGTACGTATGTATGGAAATTCACGACAAAGTTAATCGCTATCATACATTTCATTTACTCGTAAATTGAACACAATTTAGTCTTTGAAGAAATAACACCCGTTACAACTTTAGTAAGAAATTATATTTTGAAAACATTAAGGTGCAGGTTTTTTTCTGCAATGTAAAAATATCAACAACAAAATTTCAGCAATAATTAAATCGAAAAGCGTCTACAATGATATATATTATATTGTATAAATAAAATATCTACAATAATAATCGTGTTTTAGATAATCAAAAGCATGTGATTCGAAGGAGATTAATTTTCTTCGAAAATTTCCGCAATCGAATAATAAATACAACAAGTATGGCCATACGTAAAATAAAAAACATGTTTTTCAAAAACGCTTATGAGATTTCGAATTCGTACATATGTGTAGAAACCATTTCGCACGGCTGATTCATCTCGATGGCAGAATGAATCGACGAAATTTCTCTGATCGTCACCAGAATATTTTGGGAAACGATAAAATTGATGTGCCATGCATCGGCTATCTTCTCGCTCGTGTTGGCGAGTAAGTAAAATATACCAAAATATATCGAAAGTTCTGCGTCTCGCTTGCGGGTCTCATAGCTGCGCGGTGCACGCGTTAGAAAAAATGCGTTTGGAGGCCCCTTGCGGTCCTACGCTAATGACGGCGGCGGTATGAATGCACATCAATTAAACCAAACTATACTCGCACGTATCGTAATGATGTGTGTATAAAATGGAGGAGCTTGGTCCTGGCAACACGATGGACGACGGTGACGTAGTGTTCGAGCACGGCGAAAACGATGACAACGCAGAAGGTGAAGCCCTCCTCGAAGCAATTAGTACCTAGGTGTTGTGATCCTGCTTGTGTATCTTGTTCTCCATATTATTAGACACCGGCCGGCTCACGAGATCCTCGAGCTCATCGGGCGTCAGGACCGTGAAGTCCCTGCCGATACAATGAGATCACGGTGAATTACATCGCATGGAAGGAATCACATTTCTAGCACTTGAGTAAGGGAGCATGATCGCTCTTGCGAAACAAAACTTCGAAATGGACTTTTCAAAAAATGTTTTACAATAAGAAACACCAATGACAATAAATCATTTCATCTTTGTTTAATATTATAAAAACAATAAGAATGAAATGATTGACACACTGTGTTACACTGTGTCAACTATAATTTACATTGTCTGATTTACATTGTCACCGACAAGATATTATTAAAAACGGTCGATCTTGAGCAAATTTTCGTGACTATCTATGGGGCCCCGGAGGCTCGAAGATGAAAAAACGATGATATTATCGACAATTAATAAAAATTTGTGATTAACTTAAATATTTCCATTGTACATTATTATTAAGTTCGTAGTGTTTTATTATATAAATGCTGTATAAATAAGTACGCATAATTTTAATGTTATAATATTTTATACGAGTATATATATATATATATATTTGTATAAATATATATACGAGTATATATGTATATATTTTATATTGAAGAGAACCTTGACCGTAGGTCGAAACATATACGTTTAATATTCACTTTGAATAAATGGTATAAAAATACATACTAATAACCAGTGTTGGCTCAAATTGGTATTTTATTATTTTTTAAAATAATTTAATAGAAATTAAGTTACTGCAGTTAATACTATACGCGTATTAAGTACTCGGTATAAAAGGGATCTGTGTCTTTTGCTGGAAAACAAAGATAGCTTTTTCAGGCAGAGACTGACTTGATTTTTGCGTTTTGACAATCTGCGATTAATGTCAAAATTTCCAAATATGATAATCACTTAATACTTCACATTAATACTTAATATTTTTTATATTTTAACAGATAATTCTCAATATTTTTTTCTCTTTTTTTATTCCTCAGTCAAGCAGCGAAATGGAATTCTCTCACGATAAAATGCATAGTTGAATAGCACAGACTTACAAGGGTCTATAAAGAAGCACAGTGACTTCCTACGTAATTTTCATCGCTGATCCAAATAACCCGCTAGTCTGGATAAGTTAGGTTTGGTTAGGCAGAAGTTTTTGATTCACTATTTTAAATTTTATAATTTTGACGTCCATGAATACCAATTTTCAAAATATTTACTTTATAATTTACTGAATTGTCGATTTTTCATCATTTTGGCAGTGTATAGTCTCATCATCGGAAAGTTTCCATCTCCAAACCCTTATAATTCGGCAAAAAAGAAAATCGTACAAGAATAAAAAAAATCACAATTTTAAGACAAAAAATAACATTTTAAGATATCGCTGAGAAAATGTTAAAAACGTAATGAGTCATAATAACGTCTTGAAAATGGCAAAATTCGCTGTTTTTAGTTCATATTATCCCATTTATCTAAAAAATCTGACATGGTAGACATTTTTCGTTGATGAATTCGGATTCAGCGACCAAAATTACGTAAAAAGTCATAAGAAAGTATTCTAATTTTTGTATCTTTTAGGACCTTTATAATTTTGTAGGCTTGTGTAATTTTTAAACTTTGATCGAAAAATTTTATAGATAATTAATTACCCACTCATATTCACAGATTATTACCGGATTATTACTCAACTTTTAATATAATATTTTACAGAGTTCTATTTTACAAATATGTTTTGAAAAAATCTGTTATCTCTCTATGATTATCTATGATTCATAATAGTCTTTAAACAATCTATAACTTTTTTTTTAATTCAGGCAGTTGATCTGCATATATTTATAAAATAAAACTTGATATTGCGTGCGTGCGTGCGGATGGATGAATTAATTAGTGAATGTGTTCGTTTTTTTAATCTATGAGTAGTTATAAATAAAGCTGTGAAACATTTTTTTTCTACATTTTCGATCTAATGTTGGTAGCGATGCTTGAAGACTATGAATTAATGGGAGTTTTTCTGTTTGACAGGCTAAAGATCGGTATCTTTTTAAGAAAAGAAAAAGGAACGGAAAAGGATTTGTATACTTTTGCGAAATAAAAAGTCAAAGAACAATTCATTGATTGACCACTTTACCTATGCTGAGCCAGCAACATGTCTATACTGGTGACGCTGCGCTGATGAGTATTTTCCTTTTGAGCCACATTCTGTCTTTTGATACAAATCGCTCGCAACGGTGCGAGGAATGCTCCTATTACTAAAAGACTGCTTCCTGTGGCGATTAAAGCTGCTGAGTTCTGAGCAGCCTCTGCACCCGGTGCAAGTTGTACCAAACCGACGACTAGCACCACCGCTCCCATCAGCAACGAGCCGACGACGACGTACAGCGAATTGACCTAGAGTAATATTAGGTGCTTTCTAATTATAAAATCTCTAGATATTTTTGTGCACACGCCGACACAAGTTGCGTTCCAATTGCCGTAATCATCGACACAACGCTACACAGCCCGAGAGCTACTAATTGATTATACATATAAGCTTGTGTTTTATTTTGATAATGTTACTAATCGCTATAAATGAGGTTGGGGGATGTTGAGTGATACTTTTGCTTTATTTTTATTCAATAGGATAAAACAAACTACATTTAGACAATCTAATTCTATCCGAATTGGATCCGAAACTATGCATAGCATAAGTATATATATTCTGTTCCAATGCTACACTTTGTGCATTCCTATATATGTTTATGTTAAGAAGTCTTAAACAATTGAAAAGCATCTATATATTCGATATCTCGTCCCCCTAACGAACAATAGCGAGGAATGGCAAAGTGAGACAAAGTTCTTACCTGTCCGCAGAAATAATACTCCGGGGGTTCCTTATCTATCGTTAGTACTGCCTCGCTTTCCGCCAATGGGCTACCCGGCTGACTATTTCCTATCCGCGAACTTTTTTCCTGGTAATAAGTTTTGTGAAAGACCTTCACCGAAGGTACTGGTAGCGCCGTGATCATTCTGAAACGAGAATATGTAAAAACGTGAGAAACAAGTGATGCAACGATCGAATTAAAGTAGGATTGGGTATTATGAGTATTGCAGGTAATATGAGTATTCTATATTTTTGCAACGATTGATACTAGTAGTGCCAACTGTTGTAAAAAGATGCATCTATCTTCGTGACATTCCAATATCTTGCGAAGTTTGAACTAAATTTATGTATTTTGGATATTTATTATATTAAATAAGTGGATACATTATATTTTATTTCTTTTGTCCTCTAATTTCATAAGGTCTCCAAGCTACATTGAGATAAGATATTTTGTTTTTCGTGTTAATATTTGTAAAATAAACAATATTGAATCATTTTAATCTCACAAAGTCCCGACTATTATTAATTTATTAGACGGGAGTTTTTCGAATAGGTTCCTTATCGTATACTAAAAAAGGAATCTGGCAAAGGGTCAACACTATAGCAATCAGTGTACATTTCTTTAGAAATATATTGCGGCAGAATAATAATAAAACAGACAATACTAGCAATAAAGTCCTAAACACAATGCGAGATAGTAACGATAGAAATAACAATAGCAATAGCAATAGAGGAATCCAACATTCGGAAATATGTTATATATATATATATATATATATATATATATATATATATCAATATACATAAGAACACAGAATAAAGTAATAGCGATAAATTTCCGACGAATTGGAATTCTATGTTTATCGCCTTATAGTCCACCAATCAGCGTTCAGCTTTTACATTCTGTTTATATGTGCTACAACCTTGAAGCAGATGGAAGAATATATACTACAGTCAACATATGAGATCAAATTGATTGACATTTTTATTTCTTTCGCGGTATTGTGCAATAAGAGGCGACAATTAAATATTGCTTATTTGTATCCAGAGCTTGATAGTACTAACAATACGTTAGCAATATGCTAGCAATACATAGCAATTAACAATATTTGACAATATTGTGCGCAATAGGCGGCAATATATAGGAAAACAATACTAACAATACAATAGCAATGCTAGCAATAAAGTGTGTTGCCATAATTAGGGCAAATACGCCGTGCTGGGATTTACGCCACAGAAGTCAGAAAAAATAGACGGAGTAATTTTCCTGCAACTACTCTGTTTACTTTTATGTTATATTAGTATTGTATTATGATTTCAGCTTCTTACTGTTAATATTAATGAAATTATTGAGTTGAATCGATTTGTCATTGTAATAAGTAACGCCATCATAAATTATAATCTACATAAAATAATTACTGTAGGGCGCATAAAAGATATAGTGGTTATTTCGTGATACATAATTGTACAGGAATAGTAAAGCATGTTGTATAGCAAAATACAAGTGCTTTGCTCTTGTATTTTTTGTTGTTTATTGTTTTGTATATCCCACTTTGTTTGTGATATACGGCATTTTTAGCGGGCAGGATTTATGCCCAAAGTATACAAAGTTCATATTGAATTCAGTGCACTAAATGCAATAAAATTATGTACATGAAATATGTATCTCATGTAATAACATTTGTAATATATATAGGAAGATTGTAATTATTGTCTATTACTTCATATACATATTTATTCTTATTCCTTAATAAAACTTTGTAAACATATTTTATAAGTTATTGTTATTTTATGTCTTATTTATAAGCATTATTTGTAAATATTTCATAATTATATGTAAATTTTTCATAAGCCGTAATATACTCCCTTCCTCTTATGAGTAGCCATATATCCCATCTCTATAGGATATACAGCAAAAATGCAAAGGTTTCAAAAAGTTTTTTTTTAATATATGGTGCTTGAATTAATTCGTAGGGTTTTTTTTTTGAAAATTAAGGCTTTATTATGCAAAAATGGTTACAAATAGATTATTCAAAGTATTGCCCATCGCTAGCCACTACCTTTTCCCATCTTTCTGGCAGCATACGGATACCGCGTCGGAAGAACCCTTCATCTTTTGAGGCTATCCACGAATGGACCCATTTTTTACAATCTTCATAAGAAGTGAAGCGTTTCTCAGACAGGCCATATGTCATCGATCGGAACAAGTGGTAGTCGAAAGGAGCAATGTCTGGAGAATACGGCGGGTGGGGTAGGACTTCCCATTTGAGTTTCCAAATAGGTTTTCACCGGTTTTGCAACATATGGTCGAGCATTGTCGTGCTGCAAAATCACTTTGTCGTGTCTATTGCCATATTCCGGCCGTTTTTCCTGTGCGGTTTAAACGTATCAGTTGAGTTCGGTAACGCTCTCCCGTGATCGTTTCATTCGGTTTGAGCAGCTCATAGTAGATCACACCACGCTGATCCCACCAAATGCAGAGCATAAGCTTGGATCCATGGATATTTGACTTCGCCGTTGATGTTGATGGTTGGCCGGGCTTAACCCATGACTTTCTCCGTTTGGGATTGTCGTAGTGGATCCACTTTTCATCTCCAGTCACAATTCGATCCAAAAATCCCTTCCTTTTTTGTCGCTCAAGCAGCTGTTCACAGGTGAAAAAACGCCTTTCCACGTCTCTTGGTTTCAATTCGTATGGGACCCAATTTCCCTGCTTTTGGATCATTCCCATGACTTTCAGGCGTTTACTGACTGTTGAAAAGTTAACTTCCAATGATTCAGCTAAATCTTGAAGTGTTTGACATGGATCTTCATCGAGTAATGACTCCAATTCTTCATCTTTGAATTTTTTCGGCTGCCCAGGTCTTTCCTTGTCTTCCAGCTCAAAATTACCATTTTTAAACCGAGAAAATCACTTCCGACACGTTTGCTCAGCTAGAGCATGCTCTCCATAAACTTCCGCTAAAATTCGATGGCTTTCAGCAGTGCTTTTCTTCATGCTAAAGTAATGAACTAGAACTCCCCCCAAAAACACTTTATCCAGCATAAAGTTAAACATACATATATTCGATAAAGTACGAGGATGGTCCCAGAAGTACCCGACCTGACGTACAGATGGCGATTGTTGTATAACAAAAAAATCACTGTAGGGGAAAGCAACCAACTTTCTAAAGCTTAACTATGAAGTTTGAAGACGCTACGTTGTTCAGTATTTGTTTGGCAGCCATCAATAGTGGACGATCTCGGTAAATTTGCAAAGATGGAAAAAATTGGTCATCGTTATGTGATACAATACTTTCATTTGAAAGGTCTTAGCCCAACCAATATCAAAGCCGAGCTGGATTCTACTCTGGAGGAGTCTGCTCCTTCGTTTACAACAGTAAAATATTGGGTGGCAGAGTTTAAACGAAGCCGTACGAGCTGCGAAGACGAACATCGCAGTGGTCGACCAAGTGAGGTGGCCATTCCAGAAATGGTGAAGAAAATCCACAAAATGGTATTGGGTGACCGTCGATTGAAAGTGCGCGAGCTAGCAGACATTTGAAATGGTAAACATTTCAAAAAGTGCTGTATATCGCATATTGGCTGAAAATTTGGAGATGAGAAAGCTGTGCGCAAAGTGGGTGCCGCGCTTGCTCACAATCCAACAAAAGCAGCGTCGGGAGGATGTTGAGTTAAAGTTCGAATTGCTTCCCCACGCACCCTATTTGCCAGATTTAGCCCCCTCGGATTATTTTCTCTTTCCAAATTTGAAAAAATGGCTCGGTGGTAGAAGATTTACCAACAATGAAGAGGTGGAGTCTGCGGTTAATGGCTATTTTGAGGAGTTCAACGGTTCTTACTATAAACAGGCCATCGAAGCTATTGAACATTGCTGGGAAAAGTGTATCGAGCTAAAAGGAGACTATGTTGAGAAATAAAGATATTTTTTCCCAAATTTTTTGTGTTTTCTTTGTTAGGTCGGGTACTTCTGAGACCACCCTCGTAAAAAGTTTTGTTATTTATGCTTCAACCAAATAACATATACTAAAAACGACGCTCAATAACAGCAGGTTTACGTGGAATAATATAGTCACGCCATCTAATGGATAGGTGGCGTTTCTATGCCACCTATTAGAAAACGCTACGAATTAATTCAAACACCCAATACAAAAAATAAGTATTTCGGATTTCTAATATTTTTGTCATAGTAGTACACAGTACAAAGTTTTTACTGATATAGTTCATTTATCTTAAAAATAATAGATAATACCTAATAAATTAAGTTTTTATTTAATTAAGTTTTTATAGGTGCGGTATATATAAACCGGAGTTATTTTATCTTGATAGCAAAATGTTAACAATTTGGGGCCAATTTGGCAGCAAACTCGATCAAATTTTGACTACAAAGCCATTTGTGTTCGCATTTGACTATGAATTTGTCGACAAAGCTTGTTGATAGGCCAGCAGATTGGTGGCAGAAATCGAGCAGAGTTTGCTTGAATCAGGTACTGCATTCAATCTGTTCTTAATCTGCCATCAGATTATGCAGGACTTTGTTCGGTTTCTGCTACCAATCTGTTGACAAAGCATATGTTGGCTAACAGGCTTTGTCATATTTTTGACAGCAATTTGCTGGCAATGTCAGATAATACAAACTCTGGGTACAATTTGTTATTCGAGCAGGGCCTGTTTGAAATTTGTTTCCGCAGACTTTACTATCAGAGCAGCAATCACTGTACAATTTTTTAATAGTGATTGATGCCTCGGAGTTTGATAATAGCTATTAAATGTATGGTGGAATGCTAATCAAATATTTGGTTAATACAACCAAAAATAACGTTACAAATATTTAATAAGTATTACCAAACTGTTATCATGCTGTAATACTTACTAAATATTTATAAAAACAACATTATTTTTAGTTATATTAATCAAACATTTAATTGGCATTTGTTCTAATAAAATTCTAATAACATTTTATATATATATATATAATATATATATATATA
>NW_017305672.1:1721112-1723094 GCF_001594115.1 Trachymyrmex septentrionalis
CGTTTAAGGCTTTGATTTTTACAGTTTATGTTATCACACATATACGGTCCTATAATATATTATATTGTTGTCTGTTATATACTTGGTAGCGCCGCGACATTTGTCTTTGCAGTGACACTCATGTCAAATAGCCCATTTGTTCGATCAATCTTTTTCTTATACCTATATTTGGCGTCGCGTTGCTACCGCATTCACTTGATAAAGTTTTTTATTTGCAATATTGATGTACTTTGCGTTTTATTATCAATTTCTCGGGGCATCTCATATTAGGAGCACAATTTTTTTACTTTGCAATTTGTTTACTTTTTATATTTCTTTAATTAAAAAAAAATAGAAATTGAATTATATAACATTATTTTAACATAACATTATCATCTTTTATATAACATTATCTTAAAGTTTATTAAATTCTCTTCAAAAATATATTATAAAAATATATACATGTATGTATATATGTATACATATACATATATACATATAGAGGAAAGGTCCTTATTATGAGATACTAAGTTCATTTTGGGTATGTTCAAAATACAATATATAAGCAGAATTTAAAAAAAAAGGTCATTTTGAAGGGAATTTAATAAACTTTAAGATAATGTTATATAAAAAGTGATAATGTTATGTTAAAATAATGTTATATAATTCAATTTCTATTTTTTTTAAATTAAAGAAATATAAAAAGTAAACAAATTGCAAAGTAAAAAAATTGTGCTCCTAATATGAGATGCCCCGAGAAATTGATAATAAAACGCAAAGTACATCAATATTGCAAATAAAAAACTTTATCAAGTGAATGCGGTAGCAACGCGACGCCAAATATAGGTATAAGAAAAAGATTGATCGAACAAATGGGCTATTTGACATGAGTGTCACTGCAAAGACAAATGTCGCGGCGCTACCAAGTATATAACAGACAACAATATAATATATTATAGGACCGTATATGTGTGATAACATAAACTGTAAAAATCAAAGCCTTAAACGGTCTAACTAGATCTTAAATGCTTGTATGATTCTTGTGTGAATTTATATATTACGTATGTAGTCCTTAGAAACCCGCGTCAAAAAAATGTTTCAATCTTGAAACGTTAACTCTACTAAACTACTGCATATCTATAACTACTAATATCACGAGTTAAATTAACTATCAATTTTTATGTTTATTCGCATCTTCGAAACGATCTTAAATATTATAATTTTTCGTAATAAATTTATTAACAGTTTCAACATATTAACATCTTTATAATATGATGTTTGATGTTAGCACCAAATTATTAAAATTGCTTGTCGATTTAATTACTAGAGTAGTTTTAATTGTGTTTATAGTCCAGAAAAACAATTTCGCGCGCAGTTCGAAAAGACTGCAATGCAAGTATATATACAGCAAGTATATATATAGTGTATATTAGTAATTCAAAATTGATTTATTTAAAGCAATGAAGATCCAGCTTCGACCGTAGTAAGCATTTTAAATTTCTAGTATTGATTGTGTTACTGAAAAAAAAATTTGAATAAATACAATATATTATATACGAGGTCTGTTCAAAAAGTAACGCGAATTTTGTGTTTTTTCAAAAATTATTTATTTATTCATGAATATCTATTTTGTCCCCTTCAAAGTAATCCCCATCAGATATCATACACTTATGCCAACGTTTTTTCCAATCCTCGAAGCACTTCAAAAAATTATTTTTTGTGATCTTGTTCAGCTCCTCCTTCGATGCCGTCTTTATAGCTTTATGGCTCGTGCGGCAGCTTCCATTGGGATGATTGAGCTTTGGTTTCCACGTCATAACCATAAACCCATGATTCGTCACCAGTTATGACCCTCTCTCTGGAGCAAATTTGGGTCGTCGCGGACAGAGTCCAACAGCTCCTTAGCAATGTTAATGCGATGCTGTTTTTGGTCGAAATTGAGCAATTTTGGTACGAATTTCGCGGCGACCCGTCTCATGCCCAAATCATTGGTAAAAATCGAA
>NW_017305672.1:1723901-1725132 GCF_001594115.1 Trachymyrmex septentrionalis
ATTTAAATATTTAAAAAATAATTAATATTTAACATTTTCTATATTAATAATAAATATTAAATATAAAAAACAAATATTTATTTGATTTAAAAAAATGATTAAATAGAATAAATATTTTTTTTCTGTAAGCAAATAGTCACATTGGTACTATCTAAACAAATATTGTATATACATACATGCATACATACGAGGGCAAGTCAATAAGTTTTTAGAAAAACATAGTAAAACATTCTTTCTATCAAGTCATTTTTATTTCTCAACATAGTCTCCTTTCAGCTCAATACTTGATCCAACAATTCTCCAACTTTTTCAAGCCGTCCAAATAATATGATTTGTCCAACCCTTCAAAACAAGCCTCTGTTTCGGCGATGAGCTGCTCTCTGGTGATGAATCTTTTTCCTCCGAACCATTTCTTTAGGTTTGGAATTATACCGCGTGCATCTCAATAAACTGTGGCCATCACCTTTCTGGCCAACTTCACGGTCTTCGCCTTCTTTGGAGCTGGTTCACCCGGTGAAGTCCATTGTTTTGTTCCTTCGTTTCGGGTGAAGTAATGGATCCATGTTTCGTCTACAGTAATGAATCGACACAGAAATTCATCTGGATTACGTTGAAACATCTCCAAACATTGTTTTGAAATCGTCACATGGTCGCGCTTATGGTCCACAGTGAGCAAACGCGGCACCTAGCTTGCCGATAGCTTTTTGATACTCAATTGTTCCTGCAAAATTGAAATCACTATGCCATGTGATATGCCTCTGGCCTCAACAAACTCGCGCACTTTCACTCGTCGATCAGTCAAAACAATATCGTGGACTTTATCGATCATTTCTGGCGTAACAGCCTCAATTGGACGTCCCGAACGAGGGATCGTGTGGATCACATGTGGATGTACGACCACGTTTAAATTCATTCACCCAATTGTATACAGTCGCAAACGCTGGTGTAGATATGCTACGAACATTATCCAACTCGGCTTTGATTTCTTTCGGCGTTAAACCTTTCATATGTAGATGTTTGATCACTGCACGAAACTCGTTTTTTTCCATTTTGCAAGAAATACAAAGGTTGTTCGCTTTAATCGTCTACAGAAATGAAACCACGCGATAAATTCTGTTCAAAATTTGACAGTAATCAGAAAGATGCTACTTGTCAAAAAGTAATGTGCATGAGTGCCCTCTGACAGATTTTCTAAGAACTTATTGACTTGCCCTCGTATATATATATATAT
>NW_017305672.1:1726163-1740548 GCF_001594115.1 Trachymyrmex septentrionalis
CAAGAGAAGCTTGTGAAAATCGACTGTCCCAGTTTTCTGCCAATAGGGACGAGGGTTTCTATGAGAGAGGCATAATGAAATTACCTTCAAAATGGCAACAAGTTATCGAACAAAACGGTGCATATTTGACCTAAATTGGATCATTCTAACTATGCTAAATAAAGCCTTCAATTTAATGCAAAAATAATAGATTTCTTTTTACTACACCTTATATTACTATTTTTGCACTACAAATAAAATACTATTCTGTTACTAATGTTGAATTGGAGTTATTAAATAAATTAGAGGTTATTATCTCAGAACAAGATATCGAATTACAAGCTCTAATTTATGTGGCAGGATACGTGGCCCATTGATTTAAATATAAATATCCACAATAATACTATAAAACGAAAAACAATAACTCCTAGTGACGATTAGTTACCGTGCATATCCCGAGGAAATTGCATTCATCCTTACTGAATTTTTGAAAGCTGCAGAAGTGCAAGATGCAGAATTGCATAAATTTCATGACAATTTTTTTAATCTTGAGGATAAAATATTTGATAAATTGTCTGCGATATAGTTTGTACTAAATCACAAAATGCGTTTCCTTCTGAAGTTATCGCATGTGTAGTACGAACGAGAACATATATTAGAATTAGAAATATAAATAAAAAGATTGCAATAAATAATAACATTTACAAAAATAATAAAAAAAATTGAAACACATACGAGTACAATATTCTTATTTAAAATGTATAACCCATTTATTTTTATTTTACATTTTATTTTATGTCACATTGTTTATTTCTGTTCTGTACGTTATTTTATATCATATTATTTATTGTTATTAATTGTTCTAAATGTTTTTTATAATTAATATAACTAATTTTCACTGGAAGTATCATATTTTCATTATCAATCAATCTGCTACATTTAAAATATGCGCGTCTTCAAATGAGGAAAAACTGATTGGTTGAATTTCAAGCCATCCCCTCCATGTCGCCATTATGCGCAATACTTCACCTTACCATATATTCTTTCTACCACTACAAACACATACTAAGGATCCACATTGGGTACTAATAAATGATTTAAATATACAAAAATGTAATTGGCCGCGAAATGCTAAAAATGCATTTATATTCTTTGCACAACAAATAAAATAAAATATACTTTATACATATGTAAACGCACCGGCAGGAATGGTGTCTCCTGGCGTTCGGTGCGCGGCATTACATTATATCATATATTTTTTATTTAAAAATAAAATGTTTGAAAATGGTTAAACAATTACAAAAGATAAATAATAAAAAGCATACAGCCACAGCAATAGATGTTAAATAAATCATGTATTTAAAATTCTAAATAAATAAGTAGACGTTTCGGTCAAGATTTGACCATTATCAGTACACAAAAAGATGACAAAAAAGAAAGTCTTACAAGCTAAAGCGCAAGTCGGATGTTAAAATAAAAATTACATAGAGAATTAATAAGGTATTGTACATACATGGCAAAAGGTACATACAATTACAGCCGAAATGATCGTAATTTAATAGTTAAAATAATTTCTTCTCGCTTATGGTGAAATAACAATATGAATAGAAGTCAGGAGAGCTGTTACAATCTTCTGATAAAATAATCTGTTGTAAATTCTATTTTTCTTAAGAAGCGATGAGAAGCTTCATGTAAAGATATGGAATTTTCAAGTTCTATTATAAAACAAAAAAAATCTTTCCTTTATTTTCAACATAATCCATACTATAACAGTTCGCGGAAAATTAATTTGAAATTGTGATGTATGTAGGCTGCTGGAAAAGTTTCTGCAAACGATATGAAAAAAAAACATGTAAAATTCGGTAAATGGCTTTATTGTTTTTCGAAGTATTCGCCTTTAAGATCGATACATTTTTGCATACGCTCGAACTAATTTTCGAAGCATTTTTTCCACTCTAAGGCTGTAACCTCAGAAATCAGTGTATGAAATGTTTCAACAGCTGCTTCAGACATTTCAAATCAATCATCACGCATCTTATTTTTAATATTTGGGAAAAAGAAGTCATTAGGTGATAAATCAGGTGAATACGGACAATGAGTCATCAATTCGACATTATTACTGGATAAAAAATCAACAGTTTGACGTGCTGTGTGACACCTGGCGTTGTCATCATGAAGGATGATGCGACGATTTCGGTTTGTTCTACGCAATTCATTTATGACTTCTGGTAAATAAATTGTTGTAATCAGTATTTACAGTCCTTCGATCCTCTAAAGCCACGGTTGTCATATATCCGGTATAACCGAAGAAACAAGCAATCATTTGCTTGGCAGCACTGCGTGAACGAACAACTTTTGTTGGTTTCGGTTCATTTTGAAATATCCAAACAGTGGATTGTTGTTTACTTTCGGGCTCATACGAATAGCTCCATGTTTCGTCCCCAGTAACGATGTTGTTGACCGATCTTGGTTGAATTTCTTGAATATTTCTTTGCTCCATTTAACACGAGCCTGTTTTTGAGCTTCGGTCAAATTGTGTGGGATCCAACGACTGCAAAGTTTCCGTACGCTCAAGTGATCATGCAAAATCGTATGTATTGCTTTCATGTCAATGCCTAAGGATGCCTGAACGGTATGTTATATGCCGGTCTCGCTCAATCATTTCACGCACAGCATCAACATTAATACAACAACAGACGTGGATGGACGACCTTCATGGAATTCATCACTAAGAAAGGTACGTCTACGCTGGAATTCGGCAAACCAATTATAAACAGTCCTATTGAATGGTGCTTTATCCCCAAAAGCCAAATGAAGTCGATCGATGCATTGTTTCGGAGTTAGATTACATTTGTAATCGTAAAAAATCATTGCCCGAAAATTTTCACGCGAAATTTCCATTTTCTTACAAAATAACTTCTTTTAAAATACTATGCAAACAAAACTAGTTGGCTTGGGTACATACTGTTAATTGAATTATAAGTTAAAAACGTATAATTTTATAGATATGATAATATGGATATGATAATAGAACGTTGGCGCTACTGGAACTACTAGATTGCAGAAACTTTTCCAGCAGCCTACGTATATGACTTATTTGACATCTATTGCTGTGACTGTATGCTCTTTATTATTTATCTTTTGTATTTTTTATTTATTTTATTATATGTTTTTATAATATTCTTAAGGCTTCCATGGGTGCTTTCTATAAAATTATTATTATTATGCGTTTTGTGAGTTTCCTCCGAGTCTAGATTCTTGGAATGCCAACGTTTCGTGAACCTTGCAGTTTACTTCAGGGCGAGAAGCAGCCTGATACTGAGCTGTTCTTCTGGACCGTTCCTTTTATATTATTTGTTGAAATGGTGGATGGCAAAGGGAGGGGGAAGGGAAAAGAAATTGATCGGTCTTCAATAATCGGGAGAATGGTTTTCCATATTTTATTTATGTTATAGCCTATTATCTCTATTTAGATTGTTAGGGTGTTTTTATATCTCTATGGCTTCTCTATACTTTCTTGGAAAGTATGAAGTAATGTGGTTTTATGTATGAAGTAATGTCGTTTTATCAAACAGTATTTGATGTCCTGTTTCGATGTTGTGTTCTGGCTGCGTGACGTGTTTTAACCTGACATCACGTTGGTGTTGTCAGGTTCTTTTATCCGTAGGTTGACCATTCCAGTTTCTTCAATGTATACCCGCAGGAACAAGGTATTTTTTATACTCCTGCGGAGCTGAGTGGATGTCTTTGATCTTTAGGATTTCTTAAGATTTGTCCTATCTTTTTTGGTGGTTTAAAGATAGTTCGGATATTGTGTTTGTTTAATATCCTGCCAATCCGATCTGTTGTTCTTTTGACATATGGGAGAATGGATAGAATCTTATCGTCTGGTTGTGTGTCAGAGATCGTTGTCTTGTTTGCATGTTTATTGATAGTTTTAATTATGTCTTTTTTGTCGTGTCCGTTTTTCTGTAAGGCTAGTTTTAAGTGATTAAGTTCTGTCTGTAGATGTTCTTTGTCAGAGATGGAGAAAGCTCTATGTACAAGTGAGTTGATTGCAGACTGTGCTGGATGGTGGTGCGACTCGGCATGTAGGTATCTGTCTGTGTGTGTTGATTTTTTGTACATTTGATGGCCTAAGATACCGTCAGCTTTCTTAGAGACAAGAACATCTAGGAAGGAGAGTTTTCCGTTTTCCTCTATCTCTATAGTGATGTGAATATTTGGTTGTTGATTGATGAGGAAAATAAGGAATTTACGGAGTTCGGCTCTGCCGTGTCTCTATATCACGAATGTGTCGTCTACATAATGGAACTAAACTTTTGGTTTTTTTAGATGTTTTTCTGAGGATCTCTTTCCCAAAATGTTCCATGAAGATGTTGACGATTACAAGAGAAATAGGAGAGCTCATTGCCGCTCTTGACGTTTGTTCATAAAATTGGTTGTTATAGGAGAAGTAAGTGGTTGTTAAGCTCTATTAGTGGGATGAGATCGGAGGGGACTTCATGTGAGACCTTTATGTTTAATGTGTCTTTTATTGGAATTTGTGTGAAAAAGGATTCTACGTCGAAACTTACAAGCAGATATGTGGGACGTAGTCGGATTTTTTGGATCTTTTGTATAAAGTCCATTGAGTTGGTTATGTATGATTCGAATTCGGAGAAGTTTGGTTCCAAACACAATATCCGAACTATCTTTAAACCCAAAAAGATAGTACAAATTTTAAGAAATCCTAAAGATCAAAGACCTCCACTCAACTCCGCAGGAATATACAAAATACCTTATTCCTGCGGGTTTCTGCGTAAGTATACATTGGAGAAACCAGGAAAATGGCCAACCTACGGATAAAAGAACTAACCTGATGTTAAAACACGTCATGCAGTCAGTGTTATCAGAACAATATCGAAACAGAACATCAAATACTGACGAAACGACCACAATAGTCAACATTACATTATACTTTCCAAGAAAGTATAATGCCTTTGCGCTTCTCGCTTCCTCCTGTAACACGTACATGTGCGCTTCGGTACTAGCGCCGAAAGCCAGAGGACATTTCTGCCGATGCGTGTACACACATATACACATATACGCGCGCGCGCACGTGCACGCACACATTTGTATAAATGCATATGTAATATGAGTTTAATGAAATAAAAAAGGAAACAGCTATTTCTAATTTATATAAAAGTGATATTTTTATAGACATGAAATCGTTTAAAAAATACCTCGTAAAAGTAAGAAAGATACGCCAAGTACAAAAAAATTCATACTTATTCAAGAATTAACTATAAAATCAATACAACTGGCCGAGTGTATCATTACGAAAAAAACTTCTGTTAGGATAAAAAATGCAATCGTTCTAAACTAAAATACTATTTATTTCTTGAGATTACTACGGCTCGTAATTACTCATTCGTTCGCTCGCTAATGTTCGCTAAGCTCTCGTCTAGAGAGGAGACCAAAGAAAAACGCACGACAGACAGCGCACTTGCCTACTTATCGGTACGCGGTTGGTAATCAACGCGCGTTATTCAAATTACTCGCTTTTTGTCCTTTTTCTTAAACATACCGCTCACTAAATTAGACGCTCTAATTTCATCCTGATTTTTTGTTTGTTGCTACAGGCAACCTGGAAATCGCTCGTTTATAATAATCGATCGCGGTTCGTATGGAAGTCCGTTGTTTCCCGGATGCAGTTCTACTATTCAGCCTAACTTCCACTTTATTGGCGGAGAAATTTTATTTCGAAAAATAATTAGATCTCCGACTTGAAGATTGGTTTGCTTCTCATTCCACTTCATTCGATTTTGCAGACCAGCAATATATTCTACTGTCCACCGTTTCTAAAAGGCTTGCATGACCTGCTGTATAAGTCTTCAACGATTAAGGCGATTGCTTGGAACCTCAGTTACATCAGCCTCGGGAATGCTTGTTATGGGTTCTCCGATTAGAAAATGGGCCGGAGTGAGTTACTGCAAATCAACCGAGTCTGAAGACAGAGGCTTCGAATTAAGGCAAGCCTCGATTTGTGCAAGAGCCGTTGCCAATTCCTTGAATGTAAAGTGCACGTTACCCATCATTCGTTTTGTGTAATGGTACTTGCATGATCTTACATCAGCCTCCTACAATCCTCCATATGCGGTGAGTGGGGTGGTATAAATTTCCATGCAATTCCTTCCTCAGCAAACGTAGTTCCAATGCGTCTCTCAACTTAAGTTTGGGCAAATTAGTACATTTCTTTCAGTTCTCGATTGACACTGACGAAATTTGGTGGCATTGTTGCTATACATTGTGTGCTGACGTCCCCTTCGAATTATGAAACGGCGAAACATTGCTAGAAAGGCTGCTGAAGAAAGTTCACTGATAACCTTCAAATGAATGGCCTTCGTGGAAAACAAACTAAAAGTGCGATGTATGACTTAGTTGTTTTGCGACTTCTGCCCTTGCTGAAGTGTAATAATAGGACCCGCAAAATCGACTCCGTTCACTGCAAAACTATGACTAGGACGCACCCCATTAATTAAAACAGCTCTTGTAGATTATTCCTGGCGCAGGAAACACATTCGTGATAAACTCTTCATGCTAGATCTCGACTCTTTAGGGACCAGTACTTCTCCCTAATTGAGGACAACAATAGTGATTAATTCGTGTATTAGACAATGCTCTCTTTCAAATAACAATTTTGTGACTCGTGCTCCTGCTGGTAAAAGGATCGGATATTTCTTTCCGAAAGGCCACGTTGAATGCTGTAAGCGACTCGTAATAAACCTTGCTCGTCAAAGAACAGATGCAATGAAATAAGGTTACTAGTAGATGTTAATCGCAGATTTCCTCGCAAATCGGCGATGTCTTTGGCAAAATTTATTTCTTGCACGTATCGAATATAGCTGACGTGCGCTGCTTGTATCTTGAAACTTGTCAATTTTGCTGATTTCCGGTCTTCTGCAGACTTCTACAGATTGTGAAGGTATCGTAAACAATATGTCAAAACACATTCAATTCTCGTTAACGTAGAATACTTGTCGATAAATTGGAAATATGGAATATCCCTCGTGGACAAAAATGCAGAATTCTTCCTTTTCTCTACTTGAATCTCCTTAACGATTTTTGATGCCTCGAATTCTTGCATTCCTTCAATATTTATTGATCGTTCCGCCTGAAGCCATTGCAGACCTGACTACCACAATTTGAAAATCACGAGCTGACGTCGAGTAGCGCCACGTGAAATCGCATCAGCAGGATTTTTCGATCCCCTTACGTGATGCCAGTGCTTGGCTGGCAACAACTCGACGATTTCCTGTACTCTATTGGCCACAAATGGTTTCCATCGCAAGACGTCTCTCTGGACACAATATAATCTTAGAGTTTGTCCAAGCGAACATTCTATTAATAGGTACTCATAAACTACGCTGAAAATTGATCATCAAATGAGTGAGCTGGACTGCACTACAAAATTCCAATCGAGGTATGGATGTGAGTCTAATCGGATGTTACTCTTGATTTAAAATATAATAACCTAGATGTGATATCTCCATCGATATCAAATGCTTGACGGTACAGGCAGGCTCTATATGCCCGATGCATCGCAAAATCCTTGTAGGTATATCTTCAATACAGCTCTGATTGGAATAGCTTGCCTTGAGATACAAATTGTGTTAGTTGCATTTAATTCCCTTCGGAAGGATTTCCATTTCTCTAAGAACAGGATCGGTAATGAGTCGTCCCAATGGCGTTCGGTCCATGTCTCTTGCACAATTATTTTTGCTGTAGTTATTATGGAACCGATGAATCTTAACAGGTCGAAAAATTTACTGATTACTGAAAAGATTTCCTCGCTTAATACTTGCGGATTCCATTCCAATCACTGAAAATTGAAATTGATCGGGGGGATTCCACTCGAGTCCGAATGTTTTAATATGATCGTTTGGATCGAGGCAAAGATTCGAGAGACCTTCTTTCAAGTGCGATGACATCTCCTTTAACGTTTTCTGTTGATTGATATACCATTTGTATGCATCAAATCCTCTACATCGCAATATCGTCGAGATTTGCTCTTGCAGCTTTGCAACGTTCTCGACATTACACCCGTTAAAATGTCATCCATGTAGGTTTGTTTGAGTAGACTTTGTGCTGCAATTGGAAATTCTCGTTTAACCTCTTTCTATCCTTCTAACTTTCGGATACATTTTATAGCAGCTAAATAAGAAGAAATAGTTTCCTCGTACATGACCGTATTCAGTCGGAATTCTTGAACAGGTTCGTCCAATGAAAAACGCCAAAGTATTCTTTGACAATCTTGATCCTTTGGATATAAAAGTATTTGTCGATACATTTGTCGAATATCACAAGTTAATAAACAATGTTATAAAACCTGAATCGCATGATAATCTCGAATAGACTACCTTGTTCTGTAATTTCGACGCGTAATACATCATTGAGCGATTTCTTAGAGCTGGCTTTGCTTAACGTATCAAATACTGCACGAAGCTTCGTCATCGTACTCGCTTCTTTAATCAGCTTGTGGTGTGGCAAATAAATCACCGGACGCTCCGGACTCTGCGCAGTTTCGTTTATCGGTGAAATCCTGAATCAAAATACTCAAGCATAAATGCTATATATCTACGTCGCTCTAAATGCGCTAAACGCTTACTCGCAATATCACGTGACTTGCCTAATATCTTCGACGCGGAACGGCAATTGCACCACAAATCGACTGTCTTCTTCGTGCGTGGTTGTTTGTTCAAAGAATTCATCGCTTTCTCGTGCCTCCGCTGATTGAGGCTGATTTGTCTTTGATCGACAATCTTCTATCTCCCAAAACTTACTCAAAGATTGATTGAGTGTATCACTAAATTCTAAAGTGCAATTTGACGTGATTCTCGTATTGAGATAATTTGACAAAGATTTATCTACATCATTCGCTATTGTTCCGGTAATTGTTCCATCATAGCCTTATATTTTGTAATATAGGATCGTTTCTTCCGAGCTCGAGCTTTCCCATCTCTAACCAATGAAAGAATAACTCTGTCCCAATTAGCATGTCAATTGTGCCACGCTTATGGAACTCTGGATTCGCGAGTTTTATATTCGGATATGTCCAGCATACTTCGATCTATCTTAACGCCCAGTAATAATTTTGTAATTTTTGGTACCACTAAGCTACGAACGACAGTCTGAACATACCTAGAACGTATAATGACTTTGACTTACGATGCTTTCTATTTTCACTTATGCCTGAAACAATTTCCGAAGCTCGAAAGTGTTTTATCCCTAATCAGTTACGTGCTGTATGTGTGATGAAATGTGCTTCGCTCGCATTATCAAGTATAATATGCAATGGAATAAGCAAACCGTTCGAATGTTCTGCATTGACTGTAGCCATTAAAGTATGCCCTCTGGTAAGCGCCTTCACGGCATGATGCACGATGACCTTGTTGTTCACTTTATCGCTGGTTGTGCGATCTGTTTGCTCGCTGACAGATTTATCCGATAAAGGCTTTTCATCTGTTTGCCCCTCCACCTTCGGTCGGTGACATAGAGAGTTATACCTTCCGGAACACTTTCGATAGGTGCCCATTTTACAGATCCTTACAAAGTAATCGTTGCGCAAACAGTTCATGCACAGATTAAACCGGCGAACCTTCTTAACTCGGTCATCAACCTGCAAAGCTAAAAACCTTTCACATTAATACAAAAGATGGTTACCTTGATACAAATAGCATTTCCCTGCAGCCGATATTTGTTAATACTGTTCTCATGAACCTTGGCCTTCTGTTTGTTGGGTTCATGCGCTTGCATCACGCTTTTCTCCTTGCTCCTTGCTTCAATTTTCTCCAATATTTGGCATCTTCTTTCAAAAAATTCAGTTAACGTCATTAGCCTTGCCTCTGTTTCCATTTTATTCTCAAGCACGTAAAGTGGTTGTATCTAACTTAGACTCCATCATATGTATTATCAACTCATTCCAGGAATCTGTCGACAGTTCCATTGATTTAAGCACGCATAAATGTTTCAACACGTAATCTATCAAACCTCGAATGGCAGTGGAGGATTCCTTCTCTACCTTTGGCATCGTGAAAAGACATGTTTTTTCTTAATAACTTTTGAATTGTCAAACCGTTTTTTCAACAATCCCCAAGCAATCTCGTAATTTACATCGATTAACTCTATTGATTCAATGATTTTCGCTGTATCACTATTTAATGAAGTGACTTAATGAAAATATTGGAATTTTTGAATTCTTGGAATACTTTGATTTGCGTAAATTACCGAATTAAACGTTTCTGAGAACCGCTATCAATCCTTCAGGGATCAATCCCATCAAATGCCTGAAGTTTTACCTCAGGAAACTTGACTCTTGATTCTTGACTTGGGTTGCCGCTAGTATCTGCGAGATTTCGTATCAATTGTGTCTGTTGCTCAAGTAATCTAGTAATGGCATCACCATTACCTGTCGTTGCTTGCACTGTACCTTGCTGCAGGCTCAATCGTTGCATAAGTTCGCCTTGCTGCTGCACTCGCACCATTGTTCGCCGTAGTACGCAACTCGTCTTGCTGCGATGGCGTATTATACCAACGCCTTACCTTAATTTTTAATTCGAGATACTTCTTTTCGAAATCCGCGTTTTCCGTTACATCCGCGACAGAATCCTCACATTCCGTTACACTAGTGAGTTGCATGAAACGGGCTGTAATGAAAATGCAGATACTTGGCGTGTTCAGGTTATAGGTAAGAAAACAGTAAGTTCACTCAGTCAAAAATGGTACTTTCTTTGCGTTCTGCATAACTAACATGTTCCAATCAGTGTCCTCTACTGAAATACTACTTGTTGAAAGAAATCTAGGGAAACTAAATAACTTCGCTCTTATAGATACTCACGCATAATTGACAACGACAGTCGAGAGACGATCGTGACGATCGTTTAGCAGTCACGAAAAAGGTATTGACACAGAGTAAGCCTACTACAACGGAATTCTATAACTCGTTATGCATTCGTTATGAGTTTATAATAACAATTGCGCAGCTTTTTTACTATATAAAATATCTGCACAACTGTCGTTACGAGCAAATGACTGCATAACGAGTTACAGAATATAGGGGCTGGTCTTATATACTTATACTGTTCCCAGGTCTTTTTAAACGTCTTATACGAGTACATCAAATCTACTATTTATATATTTTCAAAACATTTATATATTTTTGAAACCTTGTGTTAAATTATAAATGGATTTACAAGAATATAATAAATGCTATCCGAGCACGCCAAGTATTTGCTTTATTATGATTCCGTTCGTCATTTTCATTACAGCCCGTTTCATGCGACTTAAGATTTGCATGAAAGAGAATAACAAGAAAATAAGTACGTTAAATTATAGCTGCATATACTTTTAAATATATTAAAATCGTAATTGCACGCACTTTTGAATGCATTAAACATTTATTGCATGTAATTGTTAGGGCTGGGTAAAATGCCTTTCAAATTCCATTTAAAATACTAAGTGTAAAACTTTTAAAAAGTATATTTAAAATGTAAAATGAAAATGGGTTTTTTAAATCCATTTTAAATACACATAGGTATTTTAAATAGTTTTCGAATGCAAAATGATTTGTCCTGCCCTAGCGAAAAAAAATTTTTACTACTCTACGTCCCACTACAAATATCTACGAAAAATTAAGAATTTCTAAAATCTTATTTCAATCTATATAGTTTTTCGTACAAACTTTCTGTTAGGGTGTTAATACATTTTTTAAAAGTATTTTATGTTTAAAATCTATTATCAACAAAATTTGGAGCCTTGACTACACAATATTATAAATACATATTTAAATACATATTTAAAATGGAATTATTTTTATAAATTATCCAGCCTTGATAATTGTTGAGTAATTGTGCTGATAATGTATTCATTTTTCACAAATAATTTTTGAATAGATTTTTATAAGATTTTCGAAGTCTTTTTTAATGATATATTTGGTGAGTTGTATTGATTTTATACTTATTTTTGATAGTTAATTCTTGAATAAATATGAACTTTTTTTTATGTACTTGTTTAATGTTTCTAAAATACAAACAAATAGCCACTCAAACAAGCACTCAATGTTCATTCCGGTTGTTCTTTTTATTATTGTACATTCATACTTTAGCAATGATTTTCACTTTGACATAGGAGCATAGGTTATTTTATATTAGAAATATAGATATCTCATATTACAGTTTCCATACTTTACAGTTTTACAATCATTAATTCTAACTTCTATAATTAAGCAATTTAACATATCCCATATTTTTCTTAGTACGATCTTACTCTATCACTACATGAAGAATTTATTGCCAAATATTTACTTTGTTGAGGCCGGACGAATATACGAAGTAAGCGCGGATTGGAAAGAGTAGGCTTTACATGAGTAACGGAGGAGACTACTGAAATACGTGTGTTCACGACCGCGTGTCGTACCGAAGAGAGCGTACCGCACAGCGGTACAGGAAACGGGGGATCGCCATCTCGCAGATGGCGATCGATATCGACCTATCGATTTGGGTGAATCGCAATCACACCAACATACTTAAATTTTGTTTATTAAATAATAAACAAGATTTAAAGGGTCGTCTCAATGTAACTTGAAAGACATCCAAATTCTGAAATCTTTTTTACAACAACTATAGGAATGATACAATAATGAATTTTTTACTAAATGATTTTCAATTCAAGAGCAATAAATTTTATTATGTTATTATGTTAAATATATATTATTTATAATATATTGAATTAGTAAAACCAATAGACAGCCTTTATTAGTTTAGCGAAAAGTGCCGCTATCTCATATTATGTGCCTATTTTATGGCACATAATATGGCAGGGAGTTTTCCTCTATATATATTAAAAAAACTGTATACATTACAAAAATATGTATGTATATATATATATAGATATATATATATATTAGATCAATTAGAAAGTTCCGTCCGTTTTTTGCAAAAAGTATGGTTTTATTTAAAAAACAAAATGAAAAAATACCTCAATCAAAATATTGTCCATCGTTAGCAATGACTTTTTCCCATCTTTCGGGCAGTAAGCGAATTCCGCGGCGAAAGAATGACTCATCATTGGAAGCTATCCACTCAGAGACCCATTTTTCGACATCTTCATAAGAATTGAAGTGTTCCTCTGCAAGTGCGTGTGCCATCGATCGAAACAAGTGAGAGTCGGAAGGGGCATAGTCTGGTGAACAAATCGCATGGGGTAGTACTTCCCAGCGAAGTGCTTCTAACAAATTCCTTGACAAATTTTGTGACGTAAAGCTAAGCGTTGTCATGAAGCAAAATCAAATCTTTATGCTGTCTCGTTTCATATTCTGGTCGTTTTCTGTGCAATGCTCGGCTCAAACGGATAATTTGTTCTCGATAGAGACCCCCTGTGACTGTTTAATCACATTTCAACAGCTCATGGTACATAACATTCTTCTGATCCCATCAAATACAGAGCATTGCCTTCTCTCCGTAGATATTCCGCTTTGGCGTCGATGATTGACCTGGATCGGAAATGGTTTTTCGGCGTTTGGGATTATCAAAATAGATTCACTTTTTATTGCCAGTCACAATTCGGTGCAAAAACCCCTTTCTTTGTTGCCTAGCAAGCAGAATTTCGCAGATGGTTTTTCGCCTTTCAATATATCTTGGCTTCAGTTCATATGGGACCCATTTTTCGTCCTTATAGATCTTTCCCAAGGCTTTCAAACGATCGGAAATAACAGATTGAGCACAATTTAATGCTTCTGCAAGTTGTTTTTGCGTTTGACATGGGTTTTCATCCATCAATACCTGCAATTCTTCGTCTTCAAATGCTCTTGGCCGTCCAGAACGCTCTTTGTCCTCCACATCAAAATCACCATTTTTAAAGCGAAACCATTCTCTGTATATTTTATCGAAAGGAGCACTATCACCATAAACTTCTACAAGCATTCGATGCTTTAGCTGCAGTTTTCTTATATTTGAAGCAAAAGATTAACACTTCGCGCAAATGACGCTCATTCGGCTCAAATGTCGACATTTTCGATGCAGTAAAAAGCAATGTTATTGATGCAAACGTATACTTTTATATACTAAATTTTATTGACAGATGGTCTAAAACTAAAAAATTAAGCTTGATTTAGATATTAGAGTTATCAACAGTTCTAGCTACAGCTACTCACCGCTAAATGGACGGAACTTTCTAATTGACCTAATATATATATATATACACACATATATATATACGAGGGTGGTCCCAGAAGTACCCGACCTAACAAAGAAAACACAAAAAATTTGGGAAAAAATATCTTTATTTCTCAACATAGTCTCCTTTTAGCTCGATACACTTTTCCCAGCGATGTTCAATAGCTTCGATGGCCTGTTTATAGTAAGAACC
>NW_017305672.1:1741780-1745613 GCF_001594115.1 Trachymyrmex septentrionalis
TCGATAATTGTTGATTTGCCTGGGGCAGAGGTGCCATAATGTTTGTCCAACCACTGTTTTGCCTCAACGGTGTTTTTTCCCATCAAAAAGCAGTGTTTAATGAGCACACGAAATTCCTTTTTTTCCATTGTTATGAAAATAACCAAATTAGCGTCACTAAAGCTTCAATAACTCACACAATAATGATCCGAATGACATATACATTTGACAGTACGCCTAAAAGGGTCTGTTCTTTCGAACCACTATGTACTTTTTGTGTTAGTGGCGCTCTCTATGTGTCAGACCGGGGACTTATTGACCGATGTGTTATAGATAGCGTGTTGATACCATAGATCGCCACTCGTGAAGTCCTGAAAGTCGCGTTGCCCAGCAACACGTGGCTCTGTTATTTAATAAGATCGAAACTATTTTGACAGAAAACTATTTAGTAGAAAATTCATTATTATTATAGATCATACCTGTAGTCATTGTAAGACAAGATTTTAAAATTTGGATGTCTTTTAGTTTTATTGAGATGAGCATTTAAACCTTGTTTATTATTTAATAAATAAATATTTGGCAATAAATTCTTCATGTAGTGATAGAGTAAGATCGTACTAATAGAAAAATACGGGATACGTTGAATTGTTTAATTATAGAAGTTAGATTTGATGATCGTAAAACCATAAGACGTGGAAATCGTAATGTGAGATATCCATGATATTCTTAATATGAAATAACCCATGCTCCTACGTTGTAGTGAAAATCGTTGTAAAAGTATAAATATCATTATAATAATAAAAAAGACAACCGGAATGAATGTCGAATGCCTATATCTGCAATGCTTGATTCCAACTAAATCTAAAAACGAGTTCTAGGTATAATCTATCGCATGCTCATTTTTCACTCACGCTCACGTTGGCTGTGTTTGTTTGTATTTTAGACATTAAATAAAGTTTTTTTTTTAATTGCAATACTAATATATTTTGTGTTTTACTATCAATTTCTCGGGGCATATCATTACGAGCACAATTTTTTGATTTTGCGATTTGCTCACTTTTTATATTTCTTTAATTTAAAAAAAAAAAGAATTTGAATTAAATTTTATGTAATGGTATCTTAAAGCTTATTACAATAAATTTCCTTCAAAATGATCTATTATTTTTTTAATTCTGGCTATAGATTTCTAGCATTTATCCAAAATAAACTCGGTATCTCATAATAGGAGTCTTTCCTCTATATACAGGGTGATGAAGGGTAAAATAATCTTTTGTTCTTAAAGAGACGTGTTCCTGAGACAATCTCCGAATTCTGAAACAATCTTTCCTTTGGCAAAAATTCATCCAAAGCGTAGTTTTTAAGTCATAAAGAAAAATAGATAGCGTATCACGTGTCGAGTACGAAAAGTAAGGCAGGGGCAGCGCGCTCACCGATGCATGTGGGTGTTCACGCGCCTGGTAGTCACTCGATAGTACACACACCTACTATATGCATTCAAATTCTCTCTCTCTCTCTCTCTCTCTCTCTCTCTCTAATTCTCGCATTCATTCACTCTCAGTTATTTACATTAATTATTATACTAATAATATAACTTAAAAATTATATATAACTTAATATATTATATATAACTTAATAACTTAAAAATGATACCGAAGAATTTGTCATCTTGCTTTGTAGGGTTCTAATAAAAGCTAAATGTTAAAGAATTTTTTGTATAAATGTAGAATCAAAATAATAGTGCGAAGTCGACATAAGTATTTGCATCGCAGTTTAAGAAACAGATGTAACACTTTTCTCATGAGAAACGCGGCTGTGCTTCTTGACAATGGATCAAACTAAAGCTAATTAGTTAAAGAGTATGTACTATGTATGAAACGCATTGTGGAGATTTGATAATTTTACTCTTCAAATTCTGGAGAAAAACGGATAAACAATTTTACGTCGATATACTCGTATTGCCCAAAGCAAGAATTTATTGCAATGAATTTCTATTACAAAAGTAGAATTTTATGCAGATATCAAATTAATAAAATATCCGTTTCAAGTTACAATTATGAAACACATTTAATGTGAGTAGATGTGTGTGCGCGCGTGAGAGAGAGAGAATTCGAATGTATATTGTAGGTGTGTGTACTGTCGTGTGACTACCAGGCGCGTGAGCACCCACATGCATCGGTGAGCGCGCTGCCCCTGCTTACCTTTCGTATTCGACTCGTGATACGTTATCTATTTCTCTTTATAACTTAAAAACTAACTTTAGATGGATTTTTGTCAAAGAAAAAATCATCTCAGAATTCAGCCAGAAACACGTTTCTTTAAGGACAAAAGATTAATTTGAATCACCCGGTATATACACAATATATTGTATACGTAAGTATAGAGTATCCCAAAAAGATTGGAACACCTGAATATCTCAAAAAATATAAATTTTACAGAAAAATGTTTCAGACAAAAGTTATAGGGTTTAAAAAGATCTATTTACTGGTCTTATCAGTTTGACTTTGGCGTCGCCAAGGTCAAGGTTATATTGATTTTTTTAAATGGTACACTCTATTTTTGATTTCATAATTTAATAGCTGGTGTCAAGCGCTTTTTCAAAACATTACAAAGTTATTTTTCATGAAGTGCTTTTCGAGTTATAAGGCTTGAAAGTTACCGTATCGCCGGCATTGTCGTTACGTAAGATGTCCGACCGACAAGGTGTCCAATCGTTAAATTACCACTGAGTTTCTAAATTGTTCTTCTAACCTAATAGACAAGCTGACATTACTTATTGTCACAACAAAATAACGTCAAAATGACCTCTTTTGCCTTGTAAAACTGAAGTCAATTCTTTAAAATTAAATCTCGCTTTGCGTGCAAAATTAGAAACCTATACTTAGAAACCTAGAACCGCACTTGGAAAGTTGTCATCTCTGATGAAAGGGAGACGATTTGAATATTAATAAACAAACATTAATATATTGTTGTAGAAGTTAGTAAAACGTATGCACATGTAGGGCATGAAAATGTGACCGCAGCACATGCTTTCATCGCCGTATTTCGCAGCTGTAACAGATTTCCTAACCTCAGTAGTCATCAATTTGAAGGGTTGATATCTTACTTGGAGCAGTTCTGCATTTTTTTCTGCTAGATTCTTTCATTTTATGCAAAAACGTATCAAAAAAGTCTAATTTCATTGAAATCGGAGGTGAGGTAGTTCTTTATAATTACCAAAATCAGTAAAATCTTCTAAGTGAACACGAAGTTACATGTAACGTATGTGTTAGTTGTAATTTCGACAATATACCATGGTAAATGGTAAATTGTACACAATGGTAAATGTATAATGTAAGTTACGAATTATATTATGATTATATTGTTGAATATTAAATTACAACTAATAGGTACGTTACATGTAACTTTATAAACAAAATAAATGGCGAAAAAGAGTCGTCGCATAATATATATAATTAAAGATAACAGTCAAAGATACATAAAATAAAATAAAAAGTACAACGGCGTATATTAAAATATAAAACAAACAAGTTTCGGCTGCTGGATTGAGCCCTCCTCAGATGTAAAAAGAATATAATATAAAAGATATAAAAAGAACATAAAAGAATACAACAGAGAAAGATAATAATAAATCGATAACATTCAGTGACGCAACATTTTTAACGCGCGGAAATCAGCAAATGTGATGGATCTCGACGTAGCTTAATGTTGTATGTGCGATAGGGCAATCAAACCGATGTTAAGAGACATAGTCAAGTGCTGACTGAAAAACGGAAAAGGAAGGGAACTCATAAAAGACAAGTAAACTAAAAAACTTTAAAACTTAAAATCAAAACACGCCGCAGATAAGAAGCCAA
>NW_017305672.1:1745713-1756164 GCF_001594115.1 Trachymyrmex septentrionalis
TTTGTACTGCAGCGACGGTTCTCTCCCGAGGGCTTATGGGCTGCCAAAGATTCACAAGCCTGATTGTCCCCTTAGAATAATAGTGTCGTCGGTGGGCAGTCCGCTGCATCCTTTGGCTACTTTTTTACACAAGAAACTATTTAAGGCCATCCCGAGAGCTGACAATTATATAAAAAACAGCTTTGAACTGGTCGAAAGACTGAGAGATGTGCACTTTACGGGGACACATGAGTTGACGTCTTTGGACGTTACCTCTCTGTTCACGAACGTGCCAACGGAGGTGGCGATCGATTGCGTTGACGAACATTGGCCGGCGGTTTCTGGGGATTGCTCTCTACCTAAGAGAGAATTTTTGGGAGCAATACGGTTTGTCCTGGACTCTTCGTTTTTTGTCTTTGACAATGTTTTTTACAGGCAGAGCTTTGGCACCCCCATGGGCTCTCCATTATCGCCGGTGATTGCGGACCTAGTGTTGAGGAGATTGGAGACGGTGTCCTTGATGTCTGTAAATTTGGACATTCTGTTCTATTATAGATACGTTGACGACATATGTACTGCGTTGCCCCCCTCTCAGATCGACGTGCTATTAGAGAGATTTAATGCATTCCATCCGCGCCTACAGTTTACCGTAGAGAGAGGCGGAAAAACGATCAATTTCTTGGACGTCACTGTGTCTGTCGACAATAATCGCTTTAATTTCGATTGGTACCGTAAGCCAACGTTTTCAGGTAGATTCTTAAACTTCCACTCTAATCATCCATTGACGCAGAAGAAAGGAACCATCTTTTCATTAGTCGACAGAGACTTTTTTTAGCGGATTTGGTGATGAGAAGACTTGAGACAGTTTCCTTGATGTCGTTGAACTTGAATGTGGCATTTTATTTTAGAAACGTGGATGACATTTGTACTGCGGTTGCTCCCTCAAAAATTGACTTAGTATTAGAACAATTTAATTCATTCCATCCACGTTTACAATTTACTTCAGAATTTGGGGGAGATAAAATTAATTTTCTAGACGTTACTATATCTATTAATGGAAACAGGTTTGGTTTTGATTACCGTAAGCCGACCTTTTCAGGGAGGTTTTTGAATTTCTATTCTAACCATCCCATTGCACAGAAGGAGGGGACGATTTTTTCGCTGATTGACAGAACATTTTTACTATCAGACGTTAGGTTTCACACACAGAATTTGACATTTATTATCAACATTTTATTAGACAATGATTATCCATTATCCTTCATTTTTGACACAATCAACCTACGAATAAAAAATTTGATTAAAAATAGACACATAACACAGAGCGGTTTGACTGACAAGGTCGAGGCGAATGAATCTGTTTCTTGGCTTACGGTTCCATTCATTCCTCTCCACACGGAAAAGTTCAATCGTTTCAATAAAAACGACATCAGGGTGTCTTTCCGTAGTCCTAATAAATTGAAAAAATACATCAAAGTACATAAAGATATTTGTCCACATACATCGAAGAACAACGTGGTCTACAAGACTCATGTAAAGATTGTGACGCGTCATACGTGGGACAGACGAGTAGAAAATTAAAGACCAGGATTGCTGAACATCGCAATCACATTAGATACAACACTCCTGCTCGATCTGTCATAACTGAGCATAGGAGACAGCTCGATCATGAATTTAAATGGGATGAAGTCATAATTTTAGACGAAGAGCCCTGCTATCGGAGACGTTTGGTTTCAGAGATGCTTAATATCAAAAAGCAAAAGAATGGTCTCAATTTACAAACTGATATCAATGGCCTCCACAAGGCTTATATTCCCATCATAAATAAAGTTTGACTTTCCGTTACTAACAGTCTGTCTCCTCTCTGTCTTTGTTGATCCGCGCTACTAAACGCACATAATAATCGACACGTAATGTCTGTCTTGCACATCTACGTTCCTTCTTACTGTATATATTTTAAATGTTTTTCATTCCTTTTTGGACACGCTAATTTATATTTCTTACACATGAATTCTGGTGAGTTTTTATTACACAATTTTATTATTTTTTATTAGACTTCCGGTATTTTATCTCATTTAGGCGTAGATTTTTTGATACGTTTTTTTGTTTTTTAATTTAATTTATCTTTTTATCAACTAGAACTTTACCAAGATATTTTTAATACATTTGATTGTTCAACCGTACGGAAACTACGTTTAATTTGACATCAAGACTCACCCGATATGTGATTGTTCCCGATATGCGATTTTTTGCGACAATTGTTTTTTTGTTTTTTGTTTTTTGTTCTGCGATTTTTTTCGTTATGTTAATGTCTGAAGAGGACTCAAACCGGTAGCCGAAACTTGTAACTTTTAATCATTTCTTAATTTACATTCTAATTTTTGTGTTATGTAATTTTTACCTCTGTTATTTGTAATGTACATTTTTATGAATTTTAAAGAAATGTGTTGACTCTTACTTTGCTCGATATTTATTTTTATTTATTTTGTTTAGAAAGAGTCTTTTGTTTTGTTATTTAATATAACTTACAAATATTTTGTTAATTTGATGCTGTACTCGAAGAAAGTTTAAATATCAATTATAACCTTGTACTATGTTATAATTCAATTATCTACCTTATACTTTTATAACACCTTAGGTAAATTGTACCAAAATTCAGATCAGACACCGAACAAAATCAATTTTGAATGTCACTCGTAAATAGACGGCACGAAAACAAAAATGACAGTTTTTAAGTCATCCCAAGTAAAACAAAAATCGTTTTAAAATCGTTGTTTTAAGATAAAATATAAATAAAAAGTGAATGGTGTGAAAGATCGCATTGGAATTACTATATATATCATTTTAATGAAATAAAGACATGAATTTGTCAAGTTACAATTCCTGGCTGTGTAGTAGATTATTACACAAACTCATTTCCGGTTTTGCCTCATTCGCGCTCTGTCCATACTAGCTCTTACTTGAGGTAATCTGTAGTCGCTATTTCATTTGTGCATTTTTGTCGTACAACAAATGTGTACAGGACAGGGAGGTTCTCGGATTTCTCTATCCTATTACCAATCAGGCTTGAAAAATTTGTCATACAAAAACGCATAAATTAAATAGCGGTCTTTTAATATATTCTACATTTGCAGCCACGCTCTAATTATAATATACATCTCTTTGAGAGAGACCAATCAGCGCTTTTCTAACCGCCCCTTCACTAGTTATTTACATGAAAATTTCCAATCATATTTAGATAATTTTCTAGTCTTATAAAGGAGATCGGGGCAAGTTATTACAATTTTTGATTAGCAATTTTTTCCGTACTAATGTATAACATATATTAATATATTGTAATATTTAAATTAATGAATACCTATGCATTGCTTCAAGTATATCTTTAATTAAATAGTCAATTGTTTTCTGATTTGTATTTATGTCTTTTGTTGGGTTTGGTGAAACAAATTGGTAAGAACGCCGGTGAAGTCAAACGTAACTTTATTATACTGGATTTGTCGGGTTGCGCGTTACAACGAAAAAAGAAGGAAAAATAAGAGCGCTAAAGGATGGTGCGCACGCATGTACAACACAATGCGCAAGTTATAAATGAGCAAAATTACATAAAAGAGAAAAAATGAAAAATGAAATAAACAAAATGTGAGAGCTTTGATTAACTTTAACACTTCTACCACTTGCACATTTTGCACGGTTTTAAAAACTATTATTATTATGTCTTATTTACATTTAGAGTTGTTCCTCGGTCTACAACGCCTATTTTGTATCTTAGATATCTAAATTGATCTCGCGGTAAGCTATTTGTAAAGATATCGGCTAATTGGTTCTCGCTCGGTATATATTATATAATATTTAACATTTATCTCGTGCTTCGTGAGTTTTTCACATATAAAATGATAACGCACATCTACATGCTTCGTGTGGCTGTGGAATTCGAGATTTTTAATAAATTTTATTGCGCTTTGGTTGTCGATCATAATGGTGATCGCTTCTTTACATTAAAAATCAATACTGGCATCAATACTAGATGTTTTCTCAACCAAATCGCTTCTTTTGTTGCTAAGCTCAACTCGATTTCTATTGTACTGAGGTTCACTGTTGCTTGTCGCTTCGAATTCCATGTAACAGAACCGTTCGCAATTTTAAAAATGATTGAGCGGCGTGTATCAATGTCCATGGCATAATCGGAGTCGCAGTATCCTTCTAGCGTTAAATCGGAGCTGTTACCTTTATATATAATGCCAAAGTCTGATGTTTCTTTTAGATATCTAAAAATCCGCTTTACTGCGTTCCAATGAGATACATTGTAATTCCAATGAAAATATCTCCGCTATCTTCAGTCATTTCGAAAGCGAGGTTTAAGGCATTCAAAATTATATAAGATATCTCATGACGACGTTAAAAGTAAGCCATCATCCATGTAAAGCGCGAGGTATATTTTCTCGTTCTTGAATTGACTAAGATAAACACACTGATCCGTGTCACTTTGTTGAAAATTAAATTTTCGAAGGAAATTCGTGGAATTGCTTATTCCAAAATCTTGCTGCGTGCTTAAGACCTTATAGGGCTTTGTTTAATTTGCAAACTACATTTTTATTACTTGTCTCGATTTCTTCTGGCGTTTGTTTATAAATTTTTTCGCTTAAAACTCCGTTAATAAATGCCGTCTTTATGTCGAACTGGCCTATTTCTAAATTTTCACACGTGGCGATGAATTTAATGAGTAAGTAAATGGAGTCATAGCAAATAGAAGAGAAGATTTCTGTATAATCAGTCCGGCTTTTTGCGAGAAGCTTTTTGCACATAGACGAGCTTTAAAACGAATATCATTTCCTGCGAAATTTAACTTTGAAAACTCACAACCTATTACATTACGATTTTTAGGCAAGGGGACCAGGGTTCATGTGTTATTCTTTATATGACTGTCAAACTCCTCCTGTCAATTTCCATTGATTCGAGTTCTCTCCTGTGACTGTTTCAATATATGTCGCTGGTTCATTAAAAGTTACAATACTTGCTTTATAACGGTCTGGCGCTTTTATTGATTTTGTCTAACTATCTAATTCTTTGTCTAACTTATTATCAGAGATCTTGTTGATTATTACGTCTTTCGCTACTACGGCTTTATTTGCAAACGAATCGAAAAGCCGACAATTAGTTGGTTCACCTTGATTTCACTAGAATGAGCTTCTTTGATTTAGGATCCCATTTCTTTCAACGCTCTTTGGGTATGCATGAATGCATCGCTACCGAATTTTCATATATGAGACAAATCGGGTTTCTTATTATGCTATAACTCGAAAGGAGTAATGTACGGTATTGCGAGGAAATATAACGATTTAACACATACACAGCTGTGTTTACAGCCTCAGCCCAAAGGCGCGTGGGGAATTTCTTAGCGAGTAGCATCATACGAGGACATTCGATAATTGTTCATATTTCCGTTTCTGACCGATCATTTTGTTCATGAGTACGATGTGGATGTCTCGAGGATAATTTCGTTAGGCGAGCAAAGTAGTCTATCATCATTTTGTTACAGAATTTAGTGCCGTTGTCGGTTCTGACTATTTTTATCCGCGTCCCAAATTTATTAAAAACTAAATCGAATTCTTTAAACTTGTTAAAAATCTCGCTCTTGTGCTTTAAAAAATAAACATAACGGAAACTTAACTTATTGTCCTTGAAGAGCAAGAAATATTTCGAGCCTCTGACGGATTCCTGGGATATCGGACCGCATACTTCAGTATGAATAAATTCGCCTTTTTTTCTATTGTGGCAATCTTTTTCTTTAGATCTAAAGGATAAACGATGCTGTTTATCAAATTGACAGTTTTTATAGAAAAATTTATTACTGTCGGACAATGAAACGCCAGTGATTATGTCTCTCGAATCTCTACCATTTCGCGAAGTAATCGGTAATTTATGTGTCCTAGACGATCATGCTATGTTTTTAAAGTATTTACTAAAGCTGCGTTTATTTTGTCACTAACTTTAATTAACAAACAAAACAGATTATTATTACATTTGATTCCACAAGCCATGATCGAGTTATCGCGGTAAATTCTTACATTAATTGATTCGAATTTTAAAATGTAACCTTTCGAGATGCAAACATCGGTTGAAAAAACATCGGTTTTTACGCAAGGATGGTACAAATAATACATCGTCTAATCTACCGTTAAGCCATTTGTCACCGACATCTGAATTGACCACGTCTTTTTACTTCGCACATTATCGCGAATCTCCAAGACTTACGAATTCGCGATAATTCTCGTCTAATTCTTTAAATCACTCCCAACGAAAATGCAAGCTTTGAAACACCGCTGTCTAGAATCCATATCTCTTTTGAATTGTTCTGTAATAGATGCGTGATGCAAACTCAGAGTTAAATGCTGTAAAGGCACCGAAATCTTCTGTATCGTTATCTTTTCTGTCGAACTGTTGGTTCTTCTTGTTTCGAATGTTGTTTAGTTTTTTGTAGCATCGTTTTTCAATGTAACCTCTTTTATGACAATAATGGCAGATAACTTCACCTTTATCGCGCCTCGCGGTCTTCGTTTCTTGTGTCTCCTTCTTCGAGCTAGCTAAAATACTTTTCTTGGAAAGTTGAGAGGTCCCAGGTTCAAATCCTGGCTGAGATATTATAATATATTTTTTGTAATAAGTTTCTTACTTACTTTCTTTTTTTTTAATTTAATTTAAGAAGGATTTATTAGTGTTTCAGAATAATTGTGTTGAAACCGAAAGTTATCGGCTCGCAATTATATTATAACTGAAATAAATTAATTTAATATAAGAATATATAATGTATTATTTGAAAAAAATATCCAATTTTGACCGATCATGGCTTTCTTTATCGTATTTGATGTATTTACATATACAATCGTGCTTAAAATTCTTAAATGTTTATAAAATTAATATTACATACATTTGTTGCTTTTTTCACAGACAGGTGGACATCTTTAACGTCCTTTGCCGCTGTCGCATATGTTTTTATATTTACAATTTCTTCTGTTTCTTTTTTTTATAAGATTGCACTATTCCACAGACTTTTTATAACTAGACTACTGACTTAATAATAGAAAGAGATGAACCTGATTCCGAGCAGTTTTTGTTTCAGTTCACATAAGCGTATGTATGCGTACTGTCACTGAATATCGTATAAATTTATGTAAAAAAATTGTTTTATTTCTGTAGACGATTAAAACGAACAACCTTTGTATTTTTTGCAAAATGGAAAAAAACGAGTTTCGTGCAGTGATCAAACATTTACATATGAAAGGTTTAACGCTGAAAGAAATCAAAGCCGAGTTGGATAATGTTCACAGCACATCTGCACCAGCGTTTGCGACTGTATACAATTGGGTGAATGAATTTAAACGTGGTCGTACGTCCACATGTGATGCACCTCGTTCGGGACGTTCAATTGAGGCTGCTACGTCAGAAATCATCGATAAAGTCCATATTGCTTTGACTGACGAGTGAAAGTGCGCGAGCTTGTTGAGGCCACAAGCATATCACATGGTACAGTGATTTCAATTTTGCACGGACAATTGGGTATGAAAAAGCTATCGGCAAGATGGGTGCCGCGTTTGCTCACTGTGGACCATAAGCGCGACCGTGTGACGATTTCAAAACAATGTTTGGAGATGTTTCAACGTAATCCTAATGAATTTCTGCGTCGATTCATTACTGAGGACGAAACATGGATCCACTTTATACCCGAGACGAAGGAACAGTCAAAACAATGGACTTCATCGGGTGAATCAGCTCCGAAGAAGGCGAAGATCGTGAAGTCGGCCGGAAAGGTGATAGCCATAGTTTTTTTGGGATGCACGTGGTATAATTCATATCGATTAGCTTCCGTCGAAGCAACGGATCAATGGTGATTACTACGCAGCCTTATTGGACCGTTTCAACAACATTTTAAAGCAAAAACGTCCCCATTTGGCGAAGAAGAAAGTGCTCTTCCATCAAGACAATGCACGGGTTCATACGTGCCCGGCACTGATGGTCAAATTCGAATTCCGCTACGAATTGCTTTCCCATCCAACATATTCGCCAGATTTAGCTTCCTGCGATTATTTCCTGTTTCCAAATCTGAAGAAATGGTTTGGAGGAAAGAGATTCACCACTAGAGAGCAGTTCATCGCCGAAATAGAGGCTTATTTTGAAGGGTTGGACAAATCATATTATTCGGACGGCTTAAAAAAGTTGGAGAATCGTTGGATCAAGTGTATCAAGCTGAAAGGAGATTATGTTGAAAAATAAAAATCAATAAAAAAAAAAGTGTTTTACTATGTTCTTCTAAAAACTTATTGACTTGCTCTCGTATTACCCGTGTGATTTATATATGTGAGAGTGGAGTGAACACAAATATGGCGCTACCCAGCGTTGTCTTCAAACAGAAGAACGGAGACGAAATAGGCAGTCTATTGACATAAGTCTGTGCATCATACTATAGAAAAAAAAATTGTTTTTAATGAGGGATAAGTTATACTGTAACAACCTGCTCTGATCGAAATGTAACAACTTGCCCTAATCTTCCATTTTCAATTCAAAAAAATACAAATAAAAAATTAGTATATATATCGATTCAAATAAAATTTGTTATTATAATAAAATGTATGTAAAAGAAATATACAAAAGGATAATCACTCTAACTTTAACTTATATATATAATAACACAAGCGATTTATACAATGAAATATGTACTTTTAGTGAAAATCAAGAAAACCTATTTAGTGTCTCCTAAAGTTCATGACGGCTAAACTAAATGAAATTGTATTATAAAAATCACATATAAAAATTCATAGAAATGTGCTGCCACTTGTGACAACTAAAAAAATTAGCTTTAACCATTTCCCCCGTTTTCCCTATATGTATAATAACTTCCATATAAAATTACATGCATTTTTTTCAGTGAACGTCCGGGACCTATTATAAAAATGGATTATATAGATGTTGAAAAAACGTTAGTTAAGCTTGTAGGTAAACGTTTTAAAATGTTTTTTTTACAATAAGAAAAAATATTTTATATTAGTTTTTATATCGGTTTAATGAATCGTTATTTTTAATGTTTCCTATACGAACACTTATAATGTATTAAAAACATTTATTCAATGTTATGGAAAAACGTTTTTTCAATATTTTTGTTCTACTTATGATGTACTAGCGGAGTGTCACATTAGTATCATTTCTTAAAAAAAAGTTTTGTTCAGAAAATACAATAGAGGTACAATTTAATCGTCGGTACGACTTAGCCAACTCCATTCTATACCAAAAATTTTTTTACTACTCTTGATTTACTAAATTATTTTATTGCAATTGAACTAAATTGGTTCCCAATTTAAATGAAATTATTACGTAAAAAATCTTTCTAAAGAAAATGTTAATTTTAATGTAAATGTCTAGGATTATGAAGAAAAATGCGTTTTTTTGAAAATTTATGATTTTCACTGCTTTTATAAAATTTAAAACAATCGAGACTGTTTTTATTAAAAAGCAGAGAATTTTTCTAAAGAAACTGTTATGTTGATATTTTTTTAAATATTTACATGAGATACAAAACCCGATAAAATTGATGTTTTCAAAATGTCGAGTAATTGCAATTAGTATCACGGCTAAACAATTCGTTAAAAAAAAAAATAAAAAAATATGGGCCGTTATATTTTCCCAAAGAACACTTTCTCGGAGTATAAACAATATCGAAGACTATAGGACGAGATGTCATGTCGGTTTTCCAAAGAATCATATTTGTATGTGTATATTTTTGTCTGAAACATTTTTCTCATAAATGCTTTGGTTGAATAGCATTGGCTCGAAAGCAAAGTATTTTTGAGAGAAATGTTGTTTCAGACAAAAGTGATAGGGCTTAAAAAGAGCTATTCATTAATCTCATCTGCTTGAGTGGGTCGCCAAAATCAGATCAAGATCAAATTGATTTTTTTAAATAAGATATCCTTTTTGATACCAGAATCTAATAGCTAATGTCAAGAGCTCTTTTAAAAATACTATAATAAAGTTATTTTTTATTAAGTACTTTTTGAGTTATAATCCACATAACATCGGATATTCTGTATGTATGCATTTTTTTTCCAGCATATGAAAATAATATCCTGTATGTAAAATGCATATACATTTCATATACATGATATGGATATGCATTTCGATATATGATATGTACGTATACGAGGTCTGTTCAAAAAGTATCGTGAATTTTGAATTTCCGCGGGTTACGTATATTCGATTTTCGATTTTTTGTGGCGTTATGTTGGTACTCATGTCTCTCACTTATGCCGACAAGTTCGGCCATTTTGAATGTTCAGTTAATTTTTGACAGCTGCTTTGCTTGCACGTGTTTTGGCTCGTCTTCGATTTTTGCCTATTCCAAAAAATGGATCAAAGAATCTGTATCAAATTTTGTGTGAAAAACAAAATTAAGTGCGCGGACGCATTCCGAATGTTGACTGTGG
>NW_017305672.1:1756498-1759132 GCF_001594115.1 Trachymyrmex septentrionalis
AAAAACGTTGGCACAAGTGTATAATATCTGATGGGGATTACTTTGAAGGGGACAAAATAGATATTCATGAATAAATAAATAATTTTTGAAAAAACACAAAATTCGCGATACTTTTTGAACAGACCTCGTATATCCATTTATGTATTTCATGTGTATATACAGCGCACAATATTAAATAAATGTACATTTTTTATACATAATATAAATATATATTCTGGTACGTAATATATATAGAGTGTTTGATAATTCTGCCGACAATACTCGTGGACAGGTAGACCGGACTAAACTGACATTGAGTCGAAAAGTCCTCTACCATTTTACAATTTTCGCAATAGTTAACAAGATATTAATTACTAAAAATTGCCGAAAATTGATTTTCAATAATTTTTTACTCAAATACTATCAATTTTACAGAAAAACTGCAAGAAAAAAATATTATTTATTTTTTTCTCATAGAATTCTAAGAATTTTTTAATACTATATAATTTTCTCATATTGATAAAAATAAGAAAATGCAGTACTAAAAAATTGATAAAAAATTCTGAAAAATTTCTTAAAGTTTTATGAAAAGAAAATAAATAATTTACGTCTCTTGCAATTTTTTTGTAAAGTTGATAGTATTTGAGTGAATAATTATTGAAAACTAATTTTCGTTAATTTTTAATAATTAATATTTTGTTAATTATTGCAAAAATTATAAAATAGTAGAGGACTTTTCTTCTCAGTGCAGTTCATTCTGCCTCTGTGAGAAAGATTTCCCAATGTAAAAAAAATAAGAAAACAAAATTAATTTAATAAATAAAATTAATTTAGGAAACTACAAACATATAAAACGATGTAATATTAATAATAATTATATTTAAATTATAATTTGCAAAAGAAAATCGTACGAATTTTATTTTCGTATTTATCAAAATTTATTGTTGCTGATTTTGTTAAAATGAATATTTATCGTATAATTAATTATATCATTTCATGATCGCACGTCCACGGACATGAATGGATATCAATCGTATCTAATTTCGAACATCCATTATTTCGATGTCCAAAGGACGTCGATAGGATGTTTTGTTCCGTATTCAATTCCTATTTAATTCCGTATTCAAATCCGAAATTGTGACAAATGAATATCCATAAGACGTTTGGAGGACAAATTTGAACATCCCCATAAAGTCTATGTGCTATCTAGAAAGTTTGATTAAAGAAACTTGAAAGAAAAAGACAAAATATAATATTGTATGTACATATAATCATGTCTTATTCTTTTGGTCTTTGCATAACTCCTTTTTTTCTCTTAACCATGCAAAAGCTTGAAACAAGGTATAAAATTAAGTTCTCTAGAAAACTTACAAATAAAATAAATCGATCATTATCAATAATTTACAATATCAAACCATCTCAAGATATAATTCTCACGATATTATTAATACAGTTATACAATGATAGTTGTTACGTTCTGAATTATTTTGGACAGTGATCAAAGATCGCGAGCATTAATATCCCATGTAGCAATGAATTAATTAATAATGTGGACCATGACGTTAATAAATTATCATGTAATATTAAGCAAATTGAGAATCGTAAAAATGAAATATTGCTATTCTCAAAAGTAGCCAAATGAGCTATATAGGAAAATATAACGTTGTCGGCAAAAAATCTATTCTATTATACGTAAAATACCTGGCTGTAACGAGATTCCAAAAGATTCAAGACTTTTAAGAACACCTAGTAATATAGTCACAACACCTGTAGGTTCCGGAACATGCTATTACTTTGGCATAGAAAAAACTTTAAATTTATTTTGTGTAAATCATAATATTAACGTACAACCAAATGAAGAGTTTTCATTAGCAGTTAATATTGACGGCTCGCCGTTAAGAAAAAGTTTTAATAATCCATCTTGGCCTATTTTATGCTCAGTAAAATCAATAAAAGTACTTATAAAACATGTGTTTTTAATGCTTTATATGTATTATGGTTCAGAAAAGCCTACTAATGAATTTTTCAAAGATTTTATTAATAAATGTATTCTTTTATCGACCAACGAAATATTAATAAATTCTTTTAGGTATCCCTTCTGAATTTTTATGTTAATATGTGATTCACCTGCAAAATCATTTGCTTTAGGCATTAAAAATCATACAGGCTATTTTTCATGTATTGGGTCGTCCGGAAAGTTCGTGCGTATTTTCCGCACGGATAACCCAAGGTTGTCCGGAAAGTCCGTGCGGAAAATACGCACGGACTTTCCGGACGAGCCAATACAAAATGTGATTAAGAGGATGAATTATTTAATAATGTATTGTGCTTTATTGAGACTGAAAATTTACGCAAGCGAATTGATATTTTATTCAAAACTATAGCTCAATCAGAACATCATATTAATTGAAGTGCTATTAGATATACCAAATTTTAATATGATAGGTAATGTATCCATAGCATAACGTTTTACTAGGTAGTACAAAAAAACTTTTTTGTCGCAAACGATATGGTTGGGTTCATGGTAAACCATCAATTATAATTTCATGATATTAATAACATTTCCGAAAATCTTAGATTAAAGCAATATATTTTTCAGAAAACCACGTTTTCTAGAAAAACACGTTCTATACTTGAATGTAAAAGATATGAAGC
>NW_017305672.1:1759232-1761901 GCF_001594115.1 Trachymyrmex septentrionalis
TGAGTTTTCTAGAAAAACACGTTCTATACTTGAATGTAAAAGATATGAAGCTACAGAATTCAGATTATTTTTGCTATATACTGATCCTATAGTTTTAAAACAGTGCTCGCAAAGATTTGCAAATTTCGGGCCGATTCCGGCGCGCTACTCTCACTACCGTTCGAGGCTCGGCGACCAAGCCGCCGGGCGCTCACGTGACTCTCCAGCTCAGGAGCGTCTCTGTAGCTTAAACGTGCGGAGATCGTACTTCACATTATTAAAGAATATTTTTCTTGCAAAATAATTTGTATTTAAAAATTTAAAAAATTAAATATTAAATTTTCTAAAACATTTTGTCATAATAATTCTTGGCTACTAGAAACTATTCAATAATTGTTATAAATTTACATCGAGAAGTTTCTACGGTAATTATGTGGTATCACATTTACAAATATTATTTGCAAAAATTAATGACGCATATTTATTGAATATATTACAAAAAATGAATTGAAAAACATTTTATTACATTTAAAAGAAAGTTCTATTGATTAGTCTTATTGGCCGGAAAGTAATATCGTATCATTTAGCTTGAAATTATATATATTTGTTGCAAAATTTTTGACTATTTAACGTGAAAGCTTAAAGTTTTTTCTAAAAATACATTTTTAAAAAGTGTTTCTACGATTTTTTCTTATTTAATTACTTGCGAGCTAAATAAAAGAGCATTCTTACTTTGATTGCTCATAATCCCGTTAAAAATCATTGTACGTAATTAAAAAAGAAATTTTTGAAACTGAAACTTTGCTCTATAGAATGATATAATTGCTAATTTAAAAAAATAGAATATAAATTTGAATTGAGAGTGTGATATTTCTGTTCTTCTAACCATTGCACAATGGTTAAAAGGAAAGTAATGTTATATTTTTAAACTCACATAAATTTAAAAGATGTAGTAACCTTTCGAAAGTAAAGATCTCAAGCTTTAAAATCCTTCTTTAAAATTTAAATTTTATTCATTTTTAACGAAGATATTGTATACATAATTTTGAGCTAAAAAAATTTTACTTTCCGACTAACTCAATATAATACTGTTAATATTTATCAACACTCGAAACAATGTACCGTATCTCCTAATATTGAATAACGTATTTATGAATGCATTGCTTGATTACTGCACAGAAGCAACTATGATCGAAAATGTTAAGAAAACTAGCAAGGGCAACATTAACAATAAAAGTAATAGAAAATATAAAGAATATATACATAATAGTAATCTAAAAAGTCTATTTTTTATGAAAACTTTTTGTGCTTTTTTTACATTATTTTGTATAAAAGAAAATTTTAATTATATAGACTGAGAATTATATTTATATCTAATTTAAATTTTTTTAAAACAAACGCATAGAAAATATAATTGATAATCATACTACAAATAAGTCAGCAATTGCTTCTATCTCTTGTACTACGTCTACATTAAAAGCGACAATGCAACAAAAATCTCTGACTATTGGAAATAGTACTGGTAAGTACTTGGTAAGAGATATGATATCATATAACAAAATATTATATAGTATGCTAATTTGTATATATACACACGATATAAAATTATAATTAATATTTATATTTTAGAATTTGAAAAACGAGGTTTGAAAGAAGAAGATATTACATATCATCAGTTTACAAATAGATGATATTTTTGAAACTATAAATATTCTGATAAAAAATAGGGTTGAGGAATCACAAAATTCACCTACCTAAGAGGCAAGTCTTGCCCTAATAAAGTACCCGACATTGTAGAATTATTTTCAGTAAATAATGAGTCTTTAGCTTAATTAGAAAATTGGCTAACAAACTCTGAAGAAAATAAGTCAATGTTGGTAAGAAATAGTCTTTCTTTTTCTACAATATGTAAAATATAATATATTAAGGCAGTGGTTAAGAAAACGCTATTAGCGCTATTTTTGTGTCATTCTATCTTCACCGTTCATTAAACATGAAACAAAGATAAAAAAGACACAAATAGAGCTAATAGCATCTGCCTGAACACATTCTAAAGTAGAGATGTACGAATTATTCGAATACAAGTTCACATCAATCGAATTATTCGTATTCGAATAGTTCGCACATCTCTATCTTAAAGGAATGCTGGAATGACGACTGAATTTCGAATGGATTCATTGTTATCAATAAAACGCGACTGACATACATACGATTTATGAACGATGCATTACTAATACATATTACTACAGCAATATCGCACACATACATTTACACATAAATTTTTGTGAAGGATTGTAAGTACAGATTACAGAGCTTTTATATAAATATTGTCATTTAATAATTCTAGATATTAAGAAATGGTGAAACGGAGATCTCAATTTAAAAAATTTTTTTTATTCTCGACATAAATCACTTAGATTAGTATTAATATGTGTACTTTAATTCTCGAAAATTTTCAAATTTGTAAATTTGATACATACAAATATTTACAAAAATTACTGTGTTTAATCGGTAAAATATGTGTAATATACTAAAATTTAGCAAAATATGTTCAATAGATTTATCAATAAGAAATAGAAGTAATAGCCGTAACAATCAAAGCTACATCTTTAATGCTTAAATAATTGAATCTGAATTAGTATATATGTATACTGTATATATAATACGTACTTGCATACAGATATATATAT
>NW_017305672.1:1763093-1771703 GCF_001594115.1 Trachymyrmex septentrionalis
ACGTGTTTCAGCGAATATCGAAACACTCAATTTTTTAAATGTTACGGCGTCTAAAATCTAAAAAATTAAAATTTCCCGCCAAAAATTATCGCAACGCCCTCTATGAGTAGTGTTTTGGATTCGTCTCGAAATTACCTTTTAAATGAGCCCCCACTCGCCCTATGTTGCCATTTAAGATTTTCGACCCCCCTCGTGCCCCCCCGGTCCCTTTGGAGGTGGGGGGGCGCCACCCCCCGCAGAAAGTAGATTTTTTGAAAAATCGTTTCACGTGTTTCAGCGTTTTTTTTTAATGTTGGAAGTTGTCGAAATATTTGACCGTCCCGGTACATAATTGACACCCTGTATATATTTGCAGTCATTCGAACTGCGCGTCGAATTGATTTTCCGGACTTATACTATTGTAATAATATTTTTCGCAATAAATTTATTTACAATTTTTCAGTATATTAACATCTTAATATGATGCCTGATTGAGCATCAAATTATTAAAATTGCTTGTTAATTTAATTCGTGATATTACTATAGTAGTTTAATTGTGTTTATAAGTCTGAAAAACATTTCGGCGCCCAGTTCGAATGACTACAAATATGGTAAATATATATGCAAATACATATAATATATAGTAATTCAGATTAAATTAATTAAGCATTAAAAATCTAGCTTTGACTGTTACGGCTATTACTTCTATTTTTTATTGTTAAATTTTCAAATGTACGGTTCAGTAAAATTCTTCTTGTTTAAAAAAATTTATCACAAAGGATTGAAAAGTGTATCAAGAAGTCATCAATATATGCTATTTGCTATTACTAATATTGAAATTTTGAAAAATTAATATATTCGGTAATTTATCAATATTTTGCAGTTGTTGTATGACTATGACTTAACAAAAATACTCAGAACTGCATAGATTTGGAAATAATAAACCTTTTTAAAGCATGACTTGTTAGAAGCAAGGATTACTGTAATAATAATAATAAAAATAGGTAAGGAAATAGAAATACCTAATATAATAATGAAGAAAATCCGAATATACAAAGCCCGCAGCGTGAAAATTAATTCACAAATCTTTGTGAAAGGATTTAAATAAAAAGAAAAAAATATACTATAATATTTATTAAAAAGTTTATACATTATACAGGGTGGCTTTAACTGATCACGTCACCTACCATGAACAGGTAGAGCGGGCCGAACTGAGTCAAATAGTCCTTTTCGCAATTTTCGCAATAGTTAACAAGATATTAATGACTAAAAATGGCTGAATAGTAATCTTCAATAGTTTTTTTCTCAAATACTATTAACTTTACAAAAAAACTGTAAGACTCGGTTCCGCCCGCTCTACCTGGTCATGGTGGGTGACGTGATCAGTTAAAGACACCCTGTATATTATATTAATTATATTATATTATATATAATATTATATTATATACGTTATATTATATACAATACATTACATAATTGATATATATTGTATACTGTAGTTTATGATATACTATTGTATACTGTAGTATATTATTTTGTTATATAATATAATAATACCATAATAACACTATTATAATTTAAATATTTAAAATATTAAATCGAAAATGTATGTTGTGTAAGCATAAATATTTTTATTTTTTTGTTTAAATATGCTTCTATGTATGATTAATGTATTATGATAATATATTATTAATATGTTTTGTTTTTAATTTGTTTTTCTTTGCATTTGTAATGTACTAATTTTATTTCTTGTGATTCTGATGGCTTTATTTGTATATAAATTTGTATATATATTTGTATATACAAAATTATTGAAAATCAATATTTGGTGATTTTTAGTTAACTATTACGAAAACTGCAAAATAGGACAGGACTTTTCGATTCAGTTTAGTGCGCACGAAATATTTGGCAGTCATTCTGAGACATCCTGTATAAATATATATTCAAAACAGAACTTTCAATGTTAGATTATAATTTATGATGGCGTTACTTATTACAATGACAAATCGATTCAATTCACAATAATTTCATTATTAACAGTAAGAAGCTGAAATCATAACAAAATACTAATATAACATAAAGACAAACAGAATAGTTGCGGGAAAATTACTCCGTCTATTTTTTCTGACTTCTGCGGCGTAAATTTTAGCGCGGCGTATTTGCCGGAATTACTACATACGTACTCAGCCTGAGGACTACTAATCAGTTATGTAAGCTTGGGTTTTCTAGAGACAATTACATGTCAATTAATCGCGGTGGCTATAAATAGATTGAAGAGCGTAGAGTGGTCAGCGCTTTGCTTTTTTTTCGTTTAAAGGCACGATCGAGTTGCCGTTATGAATGCTTCGAAATATTTTTTGATGGGTCAATTAGTAAAATTTTCTTCCAATTAGTTAATCAAATGCTTCAAAGCATTCATAGTGAGAACTCGATCACACCCCAATATAGGCGGACAAAGCAATATTTAGGATGCGTTTGGAGAGATGCTATTAGCACTATTTATGTCATTTTATCCCTATTTTACATCTAATAAACGATGAAGATAGAATGGCATAATAGCGTTATTTAATAGCGTCTCTTAGAACACTCCTCTTATGAAATCGTGTCCAATGTATATATACTATTCCAATTTAATCATGCACAATGTTATACTTTGAACATTCTTGTGTACGTTTGTGTTAAGCAATTGGAAAGCATTCATAAATTTGTATAATTTTGTTAAATCATCAAAGTAACTACGTAGGAATCTCAAATATGATGAGAAATGCTGTAAAAAGCTTTGACACTAACAACCAGTTTGAGCGTCCTACATAATTATTTTGATGGTGTAACAAAATTATTTTCTGATCTGTGTACATGTATCTAGTTAAATTTTTGAATACTTGAAAAACCTTTACGTATACACACACACACACACACACACACACACACACACACACAAAATCATGATAGAGTTTATTAAATTTTAAGGGATGTGCGACTTGAATGGTTCCTTGTATCGAGAAATATTATGCAATCGTTTCCACTAGTGCAAGGACTGCTTTGATAATCGAGTGACGATGATGATTACTGCAGGAAAACGTAGTGTCGGTGACCTAGATATGTCTCGAGAGGGGCGATGGCTTTTGTACCTCGATTATTGAATAACCGAAGCCAGCACGGATCGAGTACAGGTGTATAACCGCTAAAAAACGCATGACAAAACTTCTCTCTCTCTCTCTCTCTCTCTCTCTCTCTCTCTCTCTCGTTTCTTTCATAATCCGAGAGAAACATTAGTTCTCATCGACGCCAATGATAAGTACGATTTCGCGTAATTCATAGATAACGTGAAAATAAACAGAAAAACACATCTTTTTATGCCATCTTATCACTTTGTATAATATTTACGGCGGCTGAAATATAATTTAAATTGATTTAAAGAGATTTAAAGTAATTAAAGAGATTTAAATGATTTTAATTCCACTGTGTTGAGCCACTCAAAGTATCGAAGGTCAAACAGAAGAATCTCTCAATTTTGTGAATATTCCAAATCATACGCGGCAGCGTACGCGCATGAAATAGTCAGATATATGACCGTTATCGCTTTAGAACGGCGCAAAGTGGAACGGTGGCCTGATTTTTCCGATGTCATGGTTGCAGCTCCACGTGCATCGTACACAGTAGGCCGAGTTATACATTAGATGCTTTCAAATGTACAACTAATATTACCATTATCTCGTAATCTGGACTTCTGCCAGATTCTCAAAGAGGTAGCGAGCGATAGGAGAAAAGGATATCCAACATCTTTATAAATCCATATATCGCTTAATTTTGTTCTATATCCATATATCGCTTGATTTTATATACGAATTTATGTGTATTTTTCCCTCAAGCTTCTTTGAAACTTTTTTTTTAAAAAGGGACTCAGGATATTTTTAAGATTTGGCTTAATATAAATCTCCACGCTGTATCGATGTGGTTTACCTTAGAAGATATCAATTTATGGATTGGTTCTATGTTAGGCAATGGCCGAAATAGCACGATTTTATTTCAAGTACATTTAAAGAATAAGATATAGTAGTAACAATTATAAAGATGACAACTATATAATTTTTTTATGTAGAATTAATATAATTGAATAAACAATTTTTTATTGTATTTATATATAAAATCGTTTACTCAGTTATGTGTATTATTTCAATTATATACCTACATATATTACTTCTACATACATTAATTCTACATATGAAACTTACATAAGCAGTTGTTATCTTTATGATTACCATTACTATTTTGAATGTATAAATTCAGAAAAACAACATGTTTACTCTCCGCGACAACAATTTTCGTGATTGCGATAATATTTCATTTTGTAGTGACGTTTAATCCGGTGATCGGCAACCGAGCCGATCGAGCTTCCCCGAACAATAGAGAGAAAAAGGAAGGAAGGGGATGAAGGATGAATTTATAACATCGATTCCTTGTGCATTGACTCGCCGCCACTTGCCTTGGGCTTATAGCGCTGGTTCGTCGTTGATATTCCGTTTGGCTGCGCTCCAGAAAAGTAAAGCTGTAACAGTTTCCGATAATCGAGGTTACTGCACGCCATATGGACGCCTCGTGTATATTCCTATCGCGATTTCATTATAGTATTGACAACGCTGGACACAAGAGAGCATAGGAAATGTAAGCTTTCAACGGATGTATCAATATTTGTCGACTGTTGCGGATGTGACAGATGATAAAAACTATGTATCACTTGGGTGCATCCCATGCGTTTGGTGATATGATGTATAATCTGTATTTCACGATAGTTCGGTTTAAGATACAATGAATCCTTGCATAGAGGATTCTTGACTTCCTTGATTTTTATTTTTATTGTACTCGATATTTTTATTTCTTCTGTCCTATCTTTCCTATCTTAAGTCAAACGTGAATGACGTCACACATGTTCCACTAAAATCTCGGAAAATCGACAAATGGGTCACCATTGATTACATTCAACATCCAAGAGAAAATTTCACGCTTCATTGATAAGCGCCAAATCAGATGTTCTTTATCGAATCCTTTCTAAACATGTATAATAGTATAGCATCTTTTAAATCCAACTAAAATTCTGCGCTGAATTTGTTATAAATAATAATAATAAATGTAATCCTACATTAAATATAACATTAAACATAAGAGAAAAAGAAACACATTATAATATCCGAATAATCTTTGCTCCTAATATTTGTTCATCCTGAAAAAATAAACGAAAATATAATAGATATATAGAGATTCTTGCAAACCCTCACCTAAATACTTCCTCGTAAATGTTATCTTACACCGATTAGAGTTCGAATTATAGATACGAAATCAAAAAAAGAATTGCAATGTAACGTGTAATTTGAAGAAGACACGTACTATGACGTACTTGTCTTTCAGTACGTTCGCGTTGTACGAGTCAACTTGAAAGAATTATAACTGTATCGAATAAGCGACGTCTCAAATACAAAATATATTCCAGAAATATTTGCATGTAACGTAAACCTAAGAAATAAAATCCACTTCTTCATATTTTTCCTGTGTTTGTGTTTTACTTACTTCGTGCAGATGAATCTAGGATCGCTTGTATGTGAGAATATGGCACCTCTTCTGCTCGCGTCGTATTTCGGTTGCGGCCGTCACAAGATATTCTGCGGAAACGGAAAGGAAAGGAAGAAGCAAAGCTGGAAAACAATACTGAAAAGATTGGAAGAAGAACGGAGAAAGAGAAAAAGAAGAAGAAGGAGAAGAAACAGGAGTATCTAATCGTAGAAGCGTTCGTGTATGAAGCGTTTACTGAAAGCTGTTTTGACGGGGTGGAGTTCCCGCGACTACTGAACCTTTTCGAGATTCGCGTATCCTGGTCGATAAAATCACCCCTCAGCCAGCTGCCCACTAGACTAAAAGTATCGTCACCACCGACGACCACCTGGTGCGCGTTGCGCGCGCGCATACTTATACACGTTGGTCCATTTTGCGACGACACACGGCCAATGGTTCTAAACAAATCTTCCTGTCTTTCCGATTCCAGGTATCCACTTTCCCTCTGAAACATGGGACTCGCTACAAAAGAAATCCCGATTCGAGAATTCGCAATTTCTCTTTCAGTCTCGCGACGCTATTGAAAACGCCAATTCTTTAGTCCCCTTATCTTGAATAACTAAGAGTCTTCGGTATCGCACGCAAAGAACGGTTTTGTTGAAATACTTAAAGCTAGATACATATTTGAAAATAATTTTATTGAATCATAAATAAATCATAATATTAGGTTAAGTAAAAAGTCATCGCGTTTTTTTAAAAGACATCTATCAGTAAAAACCTCAATTACTTTCTTATCAACAATATAAATATATCTTAATAGAGTAAAGTTTCAGCTTTAAAAATCTCTTTTTTAAATTATACGATACGATAATTTTTAATGGAGTTATGAGCAATTAAAGTCAAAATAATTCTTTTATTTAATCCGCGATAACTCAGTAATCAAAAGTCGTAGGAATATTTAAAAAAAACGATTTTGGAGGGAAAGTATCAAGCTTTCACGATAGGTAATCGAAAATTTTCTCAAATTCGTTTTGGACACGTTACAAATCCACAAAGTGAGAAGAAAATTTTTCGTCTTTTTCAGCTCGTAGTTTTTGGTATGTAAAAATTATCAAACTCATATAAACTTAAAAAATGTGATAAGCTTTTAAAAGTAGAGATTTCAAGCTTTAAAACCCTTTTTTTAAATTTGAATTTCATTCATTATTGACGAAGATATTGTATATATAACTTTGAGCTAAAAAATACGCGATGACTTTTTACTCAACCTAATATACGAGTATACTACTTATGTAATAGTTTACACATAACAAGTAATTTATATCACAATTCAAATTCTATTGATAATGACTTGATCGGTGTCGAAATATGTGTCTGTTTTTGATCGAATATTTATACTGTTTTTGATCAAATATTAAAAGTTATTGTTTAGCTCATAGTCCTTCTACTTTATTATTATTAATTCTTTTTTATTGAGATTTATAATTATTATTTATATGCTTTAATATACGCGGACGAAATGAAGCATTATGATTCAAATTGTTCTCCTTTTATCTTTTCTTTTATTAGAAACAATTTCGGAACAAAGATTTGTAATTTATTTAAGAAATCAATCTTATAATGCAATCTTGTAAAATTAAATATAAATATTAGAATCTGTATCAAATTTTTAAAAACTCAAATTAAATGTAGTTCCTCCACACTTATATAGATTTATCAAATTAAATAATTTTTACTCTTTATAACTATATTTTTTGTAAATAGTTAGAAACTATTCAATTTAATAATGTAAAAGCAATTTTGCATTTGAAGTTGAAAGATGTTTACCAACACTTACATTTAACCAGAATTAAGATTTTCAATATTATCAACATAATTTCTAATGTTTTACCGACTTCCATTGAAGGTGATTTTTTTAAGTATCAAGATTATATTAACAATTCCTATTTTTTTTAGCAAACATATAGAATCAATAAAAAAAGTTGAATGGTTAAAAAGGCTAAATTAATAAATTCTTAAATTAAATCTATTTCCTATGTTTGCTCGAAAAATGATGATAATATTAAAATTTCAAATAATACTTTACATAATATCGTTTACAATATTTCTGATGGCTCACAGGGATATCAATAATATTGATCAATTAATTGAGGTTGAAAAAATTCATATTCCTCCTGATGAATTTGGTAAGGCGTCTCCTTTTGACACAATACAAGAAAAATGATTTATAAATTTGAGTAATATTGATATTCTAATAGATGTACAATTTCTATTATAATTAGGAGAAAAGTTCGGATTACCTTTTAATAAAAACAATTTTGATAGAACATTAGTTAAATTTATAAAGTACATAGAAAATAATATAATTGATCATCCTAACAATATTGTTAACTTTGTTAGAAATAACAACAAATTCTTAATAGATTCCATAATAAATTTTCAGTATTAAATCAGAACGAAAAATTGATAATAGATTGTTTACATTTAACTATTTACTTTACTAAAAATTTGTTGAATATCACTCTGATATGCTCATTAAAGCTGAAGATTTTATAAAGGTAATATTACTGTTGTTTTGAATAAAGATAATTACATTTTAAAGTATGGAAGAGATTCTCTCAGACTCTAACACTTATCTGTATTGTAAGTATTGAAAAAGATCCTATAAAAAAACTTACTCAAGATTTACGCGCCTTACTCATCAGATGGAAAAACAAAAATTATATGAATTCACATATCAAAGGTTATTTATCACCGATTGTAATATATCTATTTTAACAAAACTCCATAAACCTGGTAACTTATTGAGAATTTATTTCGTCTATCAATAGTCCATTATATTATTTTTTACTTTATTTACATAATATTATTAATGACTCTGTATATCAGAAGCACCTAGTCATATAAAAAGTAGTTTCCATTTGGTTAAAAAGTTAAATGGAATTTGTTTTAAATTAGAATATGTACTGGTACTTTTCTCTACATGTTGTTTCCCTTTTTATTAACGTCTCTGTTGAATTGGCTCTTAACGGCATTAGTAAAAGATGAGATTGTACATATATATATATATATATATATATATAT
>NW_017305672.1:1771803-1786965 GCF_001594115.1 Trachymyrmex septentrionalis
TTTTGAATTCTACTCTTTTTTCTCATTAAACAACAATTTCTATAAACAAATTTTTAGCATTTCCATAGGTTCTCTTTTGTCTCAAATCGTGGCTGAAATAGTAATGAAGGACTTAGAAAAACTTGTAATAGCGAAATTACTTATAGATTTGTTATTCTACTTTCGATATGTGGATGATACCATTTTGACAGCTCCATCAGCTAGCATTAAAGAAATTTTGAATATTTTTAATTTTTTTCATGAGAAGTTACGGTTCACGATGGAAGTGGATACTGAAAGAAATTTAAGTTTTATTTTTACATTTTCTTTTATTAAAACTCACTTTGGATTAGAAACTTGTTGAATTTTTAAAGAAATTCTTTAATCTAATTTAATTGAGTGTAAATATTAGAATGTGTATGTAAGTTTTTAAAATCATGTGTAAAATTTAATTCCTCCGCATTTGTATAGGTTCACAAACATAAACAATTTGTTATTTTATAACAATCACTTTTACAAAAGATTAGAGACAATCCAATAATAATGTAAAAACTATTTTGCGCTTGGAGCTAAAAGCATATAAATACCATCTATACACTATAATTAACATTTTTAATTTTACTTGTATGATTCATAACCTCTTGTCAACTTCCACAGAGTATTAAATTAATTATATACACATTAATTATATATAATTAATTAATACACAATTAATACACATTTTATTAATTAATACACAATTAATTATATATACATATTAAATTAATATTATTATAGTTCCGTGAGGAGTTATGTAAGTCACAATACAGAAAGAATATTTGTCTGATAATTTCGGAGAGTCTGCTCCTCTTGATATTTTAAATAAAAAATAGTTTGTTAATTTGAGCAATGTTGACATTCCTATCAAGGTCCAATAATTTATTAATAATTAATTAGGAGAGGGATTCAAACTCCCTGTTAACAAAAATAATATTAATAGAATAGTAGTAGAATTTATCAAATATATTGAAAATAATAAAAATAGTTGTCCTGATAATATAATTAATTTGGTTAGAAATAATTCGATAATGATACTTGAAAAATTTCCCATAAATAAATGAATGATAAATTACTTTATAACTAGTTAAAAATAACTAAAGAATTTGTAAAAAATTATTCAAAAATATTACTTAGTAAAGCTGATAAAGAAAATATCACAGTTGCTCCGAATAAAGATAATTAATAAGATTGGAAACAAAACCGTTTAAATACGAAGCGCTACTATGGTCTGAATGTTAAGATATGTTAAACTATTATACATATTCATTTAAATGAATTAATTTCAGAAATAATAATTGCGTGCCGATATGGTTGTCGGACTTTCAACACAATCAATCTAAAATATTACAATAAGTCAAGTAAGAGGGTGGTCGAGTTAATTTATAAAAAAATGTATTAAATAAAATTTTTATATGCATATATGTATAGTACTCGATCAAATCAAAGATGCAATTACATTAGTAATGCGACCAGTCACCATCGGCATCGATAATTGCCTGGCTCTTCGAGCCATGCTTTCCACCAAATTAACGGCATATTCTAACGATAAGGTTCTCCAAATCCGTCGAATCTCGCAAGATAGCTGTTTTAAAGTATAAGTGCGTTTTCCACGAAGCTTATACTTAATGTATGCCCACACATTTTCGATAGGATTTGCGTCGGGCGACTGCGACGGTCAATCCAGTGTAACTATGCCAGATTGCTGTTTTCACTCGGTACAGAGCTTGCTGCGGTGTTTGGGATTGTTGTCCTGCAGAATCCAATCCTCATTTTTGTCGATGAACCAACGTTCGGCAGACGGTAACAAAGCCGTTTTGTAGATTTCGAGCATTTTCTCGGCGTTTAGGTTGCAAGTAAACAAGTACAAAATGCCCTGCTTTGAAAAACAGCCCCAAAGATGCACCTTTACTCCATGTTTAACAGTCCGCTCGACAATTTTATTTCTGGAAGTTGACCAGGCTCGTTTTTGAGGGTATAACGTGCCCATATGGAACATTCGTCAGTAAAAATTACGTTGCTAAAATCTCGATCAATGTTCTCGCGCGCCCAAGCGAGTCGCTTCGTTACATGTTTTTCATTTAACAGAGATTTCTTCACTGTGTTGCACCATTTCATGTTATTAGCCTTGAGATAAGTTCGAATAGTTTCATACGATATATCTAAACCTTTCTGCTTCAATTTTGCTTGTCCTTGACACAGTGTTAAGCCAGGATTCCCCGAAAACAGATTCACTATTTTTTTATCGTCTTTTTTGTCCACTTTGCATATCGAGCCACGTTCCGGTAAATCATCGACATTTTTTGCCACATTATATCGCAGCTGTACGAATGATTTCGACTTTTTCATATATTTAGCAGCCGCTAATTGTGACATTTTTCGGGTGAGTGCAGAGGAACACAGCTAACGTGATACGTATTTGGTACTCATGGCGATTAATGTGATTCTCTTAAGAAAATTCAATGACAACTGAATCTTCCTTGATGTGCATCAAGGACAAAGGTACCTCTCTATGGATTCATGATAGATTTAGGGCGATATCTTTTATTATTATAGCTTTGAGTAAGGCCGACCACTCTCTTACTTGACTTACAATCCCCCCAAATTTCCCAAATTTAATCTTAAAAAACTGTAATAAACTTATTGCGAAAAATATTGCCTCGGCCGGAAGTCGAACCCGGATCTCTTGCATTTCGTGCGAGCATCCTAAGTCTTTAAACTACCGAGACCTTAACAATATTATTCCTGAAATTAATTCATTTAAATGAATATATGTAATAGTTCAACGGTTTAATCATTCAGACCGTGGCTCTTCATATTGAAAGTAATATATTTAAAGACAATTACACAAGAATGGAGGAGATTCTTTCAATGATACATACGAAACAATCGATAAAGATCTGATTAAAAAAATTAGTGACTTGCGTGCCTTATTTATGATTAAATAAAAAGAAAAAAATTTTATTGATGATTCCATATATCGAAGATTACTCACGACCGATGGTAACATTCCCAGAGCATATGGATTAACAAAGATCCATAAACAGGATAACCCTGGTGAAAATTTTTTTCATATTTTTTATACGAATTGGAACATTTTTCAGAAAGTTCGGAAAGTTTACATTTTCACTCAGAATTTTTCATACAAGTGAATTTTGAAATATTCTGAAATTTTTAAAAAGTATTTTAAAATTTTTTAAGTTTCATAATGTATTATCAGAAATTATACTTATAAAAAATTTAAAAAATTTTATGATATTTGATAATTAACATACTGTGATCAAAAAATATCCAAATTTTATTTTTAAAAAATTGTGGGAGAACTGTAAATCAAATCCGTTTACTTTGCTAAGTTGGTACACATGTCCTTCACATTTGGTAAAAAAATCATGGCATTTCTTCAAGTTGTTTGAGAATAAAACAATTGTTTATGTCAGTGAAGAAGATTTTTGTGCGCGGCAATTTTCACCGAAAAAATTTTTTGTTGTAAAACATTTTTGTTAAAGCGCAAGTTCGATTTGTTTATTATTCACATTGACATAATTGCTGAATCTTTTTTTTGAGACTATTCTTGAGACTACTGAGATCATTCTCGAGATCTGGTTAGCACATCATGATTCTACAGGGTAAGTCAGGTATCTGAGGATATATTGACTTTAAAACTAAAATTTGTATATTTCTTAGAAAACTTATTATATTTTAATGAAATTTTTACAGCAAACTAAGTGACTCGTGCTATACAGTTAATCGATACAATCGCCTTCAGCGGCAATAATAGCTTCAATTCTCTGTCGGAAACGTTTGCATGCCCGAATCAAATGGTCCTCGTCCATATGCGTCATTACTCTAGTAATAGCTGCTCTTAGGGAATCAAGCGTGTTATGGAGATGTTGTTCTCCCGTTCAACAACGCCCCATACGTAGTGTTATGTCCGGACTCCACAGTTCTTTTCTTCGACTAAAAACTTTCGTCATCATCATAAAAATGATTAACAAGTAATACCGGTAGACCATTTGTTTCTACCACGAGAGGTTACAATAGCGACGAGTCGAATAACATTTACCTTTTTGAACTAATAATCCACTCGGGACAGAGTCGTTGGATTAGATATTTGAACCAGATGCCAAATAGGCGAACTTTATCCCGAGGAACAGGAAGAATAAATAGATTAGAATTATAAAACAGCAGTTGTCTGTAATAAATGACACATGTGGCTCTAAACTAATGGACATCCGACAAATGGTCGATGACGAAAGTTGTCTTAGACACATACCTCTGTATCCCATTTCACAACCGATATCCTTAATCCTAATCCTAGATTAGGCCAACAGCACACGTGTGCTCTGCACTCGGCACCACTAACTCGCCAATATAAAAAGAGGCCCTCCACGAGGAACGCGCAGTCAGAAGTCAGAAGTCAGTAGTCATCAGTCACTTTTCGATTCGTCGGTCAATCCTATCCCAATTTCCCCCAGAGGAATTTCGTCCCCGACAAACTCCACGGACAGCGTGGAGTTCTTAAAGGAAATTTCTCCGCCCCCACCTAGATCCTATTTCCGAATCCTAGAGAGTGACACTCTCGAGTCATTCATCACCCAATTCCCGCGGACTACTACCGCATCCATCTCTTAGGGGGCCTACACAATCGGCCCTCATTACTTCGATCCTGAGGAAATCCGGAATGCCATCACCGGCCAAAACTCAACATCCTGTATTCCTCCCTGAATTCCGTCAACCCATTCCTAGTTCCAGTCGAATTCTTTTACAATCTTTTCCCTCCTTCCTCCGTTTCCATCCACGAAATAGATTAATCAAATCCCATCCGAGTCTCCCGACTATTTGATGTACATAAAGCGTATGCCCGTTACTGAATAGACTATTGCGGTATTTATGTAATAGATTAAAATATATAGATTAATTATAAATACGCCTATTGTTATATAACTGTCTGTTATTCTTATCTTTTGATAAGCAACAATAAACAATGTTAATAATTATTATTCTTAATAATTATTATTCTTCGGACCGACGATCGCTTTTGAAACCCCCTAATAAAATCTCATTAAACCTTAATCATTAAACCTTGCCCTTTCAGAGCTTGCACGTGGTCCATTCCCGAGTTAAAGAGATTTCCCTGACTCGAAATTCGGACCGACGATCGCACCACTCGTAGGAAACAGGTGTCATAGCGTCTTTACGAGACATTGACCCATATTCCGAAGCGAGCAATAAAAAGGATGCGTTCGACTCGCGGTATTTGCTTCTGTGCGGATACCTGCGAGACAAAAGTCTGACCGTCCTTCCACACTCCATCCTTTCTACTCCCTTCTCTCTTTAAATCCATTTTCCTGAGTTTGGACGTAACTGACCCTTTAAAAATTGGAGGCTCGTCCGGGATGATAAGTGCGATCTTTGTAAGCAGGTATGAATACGAGGTCTACTTCTGATAAAAGTGAAGTCAATAATCTTTATAAAGTCGCTATAAAGAATCAGGGAAAATCTAAACACCATAATCTTACTATACACACTTCCACTCCACAGTCCTCTAATTCTATACATAAGCAAATCGACCTTTCACTAGACGACTCCGAAATCGAAAAGGATTTGTTTAAAACTTTGACTAATACACTCGTCTTCAACGCTTCCGGGGATATAACAATTCAACCGGCAAAAGAAATTAAATATATTCATAATTCAAAAGAAAATAGAACAATGGCGAATCCGAATCCATTCACTACGTTAAAGTACGCGGTTGAAGCTGTTCCTTTCTTCGATGGTAAAAATATTCCGCTAATATACTTTATCGAGGGATGTGAGGAAGCAAAATCCATGTTGCCTGCGGAAGCTGGATCTCAATTTACAAAAATTATCCGAACGAGACTTGTGGGCGAAGCCCGTCAATTCAAGATCAAGATTTTGACAGTGTAGCTCAATTAACAAAATATTTAGAGCAAGTTTATGGCCCATTAAAAAATATTTATCAGTTGTAAGGAGAATTAGGTAGTATTTATCAGAGGAATGAAGAAAATGTAGTTACTTACGCGAATAGAGTTAAAGTCCTGGGGAAACAAATATTAAAGGCACATAAAGATTCGGGAAATTTTCTCCCTAAGACATCATTAGAGAAGGATATGAGTAAATGTTTTATTAGAGGATTAAAACTAGAGATCGAATAAAGAATAGCGAGGAATTTAAACGTTCAAGAAACTGTAGCTGATGCTTGAGAATAGAAAGGGAACTACACTCAAGGACAGATTTACGACAAGGGCACAGCAATACGGCAGGTAAAATAGCCATAAACCAGATACTAACAAACTACACAAAACGTGTCAAATTTGTTATAAGGAAGAACATTCGGCCTCTAATTGCAGGAAAATACCAAAGCAACTGGTAACTAATTTAGAAACTGAAATTTTAATATATCAAATTTGTAAAAAACGCGGGCATAGCGCCGATAAATATCGGCTTCGCGATCCTCGAGCTCAACGACCTATTAATGTACAATATATATAATACAGGGAAATAATATTATTTGTCAACTTTGTTCCAAATCTGGTCATAATGCTAAATTCTGTAAAACAAGTAATAATATTAATAATAATAACCAGAATAAGCCTGCTATAATCTGGTAATGGTGTGATAAGCCTGGTCATTCGGCCAACAATTGTTGGAAAAAACAAAACGAACAACGTAATTTGGAAAATAAGACAAGAATTGTTTGTCAGATTTGTAATAATTTTGGACATATAGTATCGCCAAAGATTGTCGATTTAAGATGAGACAAGATGCTACATCTTCAGGCCCGCTATTCTGTCGCTATTGCAAAGAGCAAGGTCATCTCCTTGACCACTGTGAATTACGTTTCGCAAGTAACAACAGAAGGTGAGTAAATAATCAGAAAAACTCCGATGGCCCCTTGAAGTCGGGTGTGCAACAGGGGTCTGCACAGATCTCACACCTGCCATCGCCACAAAAAACCCAGTAGGTAAAAATACGGAAGTGCCCCTCACTAGAAAATCCGAGTCACACATAACCAACTCAACGGACTTCATACAAAAGATCCAAAAAATCCGAACTAAGACCACCCACAATAAAACCCACAGACCTACTTGTAGGTTTCAACGTAGAATCCCTTTTTACACAAGTCCTACAAAAGACACATTAAACATAATAAAGACCTCATATGATGTCCCCTCCCACCTCATCTCACTAATAAAACACTGTTTAACAACCATTTACTTCTCCCATAACAACCAATTTTATGAACAAAGGGAGCGGCAATGGGCTTTCCTATTTCTTTTGTAATCGTCAACATCTTCATGGAGCATTTTGAGAAAGAGGCCCTTAGAAAACCACCCAAAAATTAGAAGTTTGGTTCTGTTATGTAGATGACACATTCGTGATATGGAGACACGGCAGAGCCAAATTCCGTAAATTCCTTATTTTCCTCAACAATCAACATCCAAATATCCACTTTACTATAGACATAGAGGAAAACGGAAAACTCTCCTTCCTAGATGTTCTTATCTCTAAGAAAGCTGACGATACTTTAGGCCATCAAGTGTACAGAAAACCAATACACACAGATAGATATCTACATGCCGAGTCGCATCACCACCCAGCACAAAAACAGTCTGCAATCAACTCATTTATACATAGAGCTTTCACCATCTCTGACAAAGAACATCTACACAGAACTCAACCACTTAAAACTAACCTTACAGAAAACGGACACGACAAAAAAAGACATAATTAAAACAATCAATAAACATGCAAATAAGACAACGGTCTCTGACGTACAACCAGACGAAAGGATCCTATCCGTTCTCCCATATGTCAAAGGAACAACAGATCGGATTGGGATATTAAACAAACACAATATCCAAATTATCTTTAAACCACCCAAAAAGATAGGGCAAATCTTAAGAAATCCTAAAGATCAGAAATCTCCATTCAGCTCCGCAAGAGTATACAAAATACCTTATTCCTGCGGGCAAGTATATATTGAAGAATGGTCAACCTACGGATAAAAGAACACCAACGTGATGTCAGGCTAAAACACGTCACGCAGTCAGCATTTTCAGAACACATCGAAACGGGACATCAAATACTGTTTGTACAAAACGATCACAATAGCCAATTACATCATACTTTCCAAGAAAGTATAGAGAAGTCGTAGAGATACAAAAATGCCTTAACAATCTAAATAGAGATAATGGCTATAACATAAATAAAATATGGAAAACCATTTTCCCGATTATTGAAGATCGACCAATTTCCCCCACAATTCTTTTCTTTCCCCCACCACTCCAACAAGTAGCGTAATATAAAAGGTCCGGAGAAACAGCTCAATATCAGGTTGCTCCTCGCCCTGATGAAATGGACTGCAAGGTTCAAGGAAACGTTGGCGTTCTAAAATAGATCTGGACACGGAAGAAACTCGCGAAACGCATAATCTTTATATAGAAAGCACCCGAGGAAGCCTCAAGAATATTAACAAATGTTTTTATTAGAAACAATTCAGCAAATTTTCATTTACAATTTATTTAAAATGAGTATGAAAGAAAAATAAAAATAGATGCAAACATGAGCAGACGTATAATTAAATATTTCATATAAATATTTCATATAAATATTATATATTTCTAACTCATTTGTTTGATTTTACACACTTTTATTTTTTTTTGTTTTTGTTTGAGTAATTATATTTTTTAAATATATTTTCTAATATAATTTATAATATTGAAGTCATAAATAGTAATAAGTCAATTGCGTTGATAAAGTTAAAAACATTGTAAACAGTTTTTAAAACTTTTAATAGCAATTTTATAATAATTTTTCCATGAAGATGCATAAAACATTTTGCTGCATGAAACATTTTGTTTGTAGATTTAATTTTTGAGTTCATATATTACATTGTACTGCACAAAGACTGATTACGATATTATAGAAATTTCAATATTAAGAAAATGTGATATTAATAGTATTTATAAGCCTTACAAAGTATCAAAATAATAAGTACGATTTTCTTTATTATCACATGTACTTTTTTTTATTTTATTTGTTATATATATCGACACGATGAATGTTGTTTTAAGTTTAGATTTGTGAATTTATGTGAAAAATTTTACAAAGTTATAATAGTTATAACATTACTAACATTTAAATATAATATAAATAGGGTAACATTAGAGTGATTAAAAAATTACTAAATATGATGATGAACTGCCAAATAATAATGCATAGTTCTAAATATGTATTTAGTTTTATATGGATAGAATATATATAAGAAAAAATAAAGTTCTATGAGTTTTCAGTTTATTTTTTTATTTCTTATTTACTACAGTTTTTTACTACAGTTGTATTATACGTATATATGACAGGAAAAATTACGATTTTATTGCTTGAAACGTGTACATTATTTTATATTTACGTTTTATAAAAATTTTATTTTTTTTTTATATAAGTACAGTATAGTAATACAGTAAATAATAAGTACTTACAATAACTGAATATTGAGAACATTTTGTATTTGTTCTCTTTTCCGTATACCTTCAGCATGTAATTCCCGATTGATATTATCGTCCTCTCTATTTCTTACATTTTGTACATTATTTTCAACAAATATTGAAATATCATGTCATTCCTCGATATACAATGCGCCATTACATAATTAAGAATACGATCAGTTCGCCTTACAGAAAGTTTGTCTAATAATATTCTAAATCGTCCTTTCAACAGTGCAACTGAACGTTCTACTCTCATTCGAGTCGAAGATAAACAATAGTTAAAATTTCGTTGCCTTTCCGTTAATTGTCCATAGTCTTTAAATGACTAACAGAGATGCTGTTGAATTTTGTAAGTTGTATCTCCTATTACATAACTCATTGAGAAATTTTTGAACGAATTATTGAAAATATGTTCCATATCAGCGAATCGAAATACTCTTTGATCATGCACAGATCCGGGATAACCGACAAAACAATGAATAAATTGTAAGTTGTGCTTACAAATCACCTGTAATTTTAATAGATTGCATGTGCTATTACCATTTTTTATTAATTATATGAATATGTATAAGAAATAAAATAAAATAGTAGTGTACTTGTAATTGGATAGAGTGAGAGCTCTTTCGATTAATATATGTTTCAGAGTTTTCTTTTGGAGTATTTATAACAATGTGTGTTCCATCTATTGCTCCAATAATATTTGAAAAACCTTTGTCCCGTTTAAATGCTGCAATAGATTAAATTGCCTCATTTTCTGTTGGCCGTGTTATGAATTACTCTCGAAGGCTAATAAGAGCATTTAACACGTCTCACTATGCGCAAATTAGTAGCTTCCCAACATTAAAACGATCGCATATAGATCTATAATAATACAATAAAATAAATAATATATTTACAATATATAATATTTTATTTTATGCCACTTTTACTTACCGATATGAATCTGGTATAGCAAGTGCCTAAAGAGTTATTAGAAGTTGTTTTTCCAAATTGACAGGAAGGCGACCGGGTGTTATCTGTAAATCAAGATTTGATTTCTTCTCTAACTTTGGACCTACTATAGTTAACAACCAATCAAAAGTTCCTCGAAATATTCATCGAAAACAGATAAATTTGTAATTAACTAAATAAAAAATAAATATAATAATATAAAAAATAAACATTTAAAAGCACATTAAACATTTATTTTTTATAAAGTAGTATATAGCAATATGGTACATACATTACTACAAAAATAATGAATATTACATATACTTTATTAAATATATTTTCAATATACATAACTTATCGAAAATGTGATTTAAAGTTTACATTTGATAATACAAAAATTACGTTTTAAACGTAATTTTGTACACGAGGTTTTAGTAGCAATGGCCCGCATTTGCCATCAACCTGATTTAAAACTTGTAATATGTCATCATCAGAACTGTCACTGCTTGAATCCTTTTCCAGTATAATTTCAATAATATTCGATAAAATACGTCGGTCCATACATCAGAATTGGTATTCGGTTGTATTTCGATCTCTTTTGAAAACATTAAAGTTACGTACAAATAACTTTCATTCTTTTATTGCTTTTCATTCTGAAATTCAGTACTAGACAGTAAAATCTTACATTTCAAAACAGCAAAAATCAGTCAATTCAGTAACAGCAGCTCCAGTACTTCCAACTAATTTCGGAACATACTCCGTGATTACGAGTAAGGATAAAATCATACGGTGCGGAAAATGACTGCGGAATAGAGAATGCGTCATAGAAATAACCAATCAATGTTATTCTGCGTTATTCCGAATAGCGCTAATTGGTTATTTCAATGACGTATTTTTTATTCCGCAGTCGTTTTCCGCACCGTGTGCGGAATTTCACCCTAAGAACCAATCGCTCAGTGAGCAGACTGCATTTCGAAGCTTATTAAAAAAAAGTATTGCAACTTTTTAGTCGGTGAGTACAATTTCAGTTTTACACTTCAAGTTATGTTCCAAAATTCACGTTACCTGCACTATAGATTTTCAGTATTGGCAGTAAATTTTTAAACATAGCCTCAGTTTTACATTTCACATTTGAAAATATGCGTGCATTTCTGGTTTTGTCTCCTTCACGCTCTGTTGGTCGTACTTTTATTATATTATACTCTAGACTAGAGTCCCTGAACTACCAGAGTCTGGCCATCCCTCCATCCTCTCTTTTGATTGGTGTGCCCACACAATGGCAGTACCAATCAAGAACACACATACATTCATATCACCAAACACACATTTAGACACGCACGCCATTTATAGGGCATGATCAGACTCTGGGATTCTACTCTAGACCAAATGAGTGCGTCCTTTCCTACATGAGGACTACTCCCACTCCTCCAATGCTCGATCTAGAGATATTATGGCGGGATTCATAGTTCGTTCTTATTTCAAAACTGTCTTAAGTAATGTCTTAAGACGCTAATATTGTGTTCGGTCAAAGTCGATTATCGACGAAGATCAGTGATAGCGAATAAATCGCATTGTGATTGCAGCCGCGCTTCTCTTTTGCCTTTAGTTAGCTTTTGTTTTCTTCGCTTTTTGGTTTTTTTTTAAATCGACATAGAGTACCATATGCTCTGCATAGTTTTCCAAAAGGAAAGGACGAATTATATAACAAGTTTAATCACGTTAATGAAACATCAACAGCTACTCCCGTCATCCTGATAACTTGAAGTCAATGCTGCTTATAATACAGATGAGAGAGGAAAGGACCCCCAAATGTTTTCGCTCATAACATCAATCTCAACGACGTTTCACGTAATAGCCATCTCCTTCCTTTCGTTGTTGTTTTGCCTGATGGGTATCTCAGGCTCCACTAATGAGTGTCCGATGAATTGGCTCGGGCAGGCTTATCTGACGGTCCGCCCTGGATAATCACACGACCACGCTCTGCCGTGTCGTTCCTTATCGTGCCTGACGAACGGTCTCAGGCGGTGCCTAGCAAGCATTATTTAATTACGATGTCTGATGAATGGCTCAGGCGGTACTTCATGATCACCTTATAAACACGAGGCCTGATGATCGGTTCAGGCTAAGACGTAAATCATCTACAATCATGACATCGTTTTAGAATTATGCTTCGTTTATCTTATTAAAAGTTATTTTATAATTAATTAACTTCTCTGAAAAGAGTTTCTGTCATAGATCTTCTTTAATAATAGATACCTTATGATACACATTAAAACAAAATATATTCATTTTCTTATTACTAACCTGCTTTCGATTCATAAAGCATTTCGGTCAGCCAGGTTCCCTACCGTTGTCCTTATCTCAACAGATTGATGACTTCTTAAGATTATACTTAAGACAGTCTTAAATATAAGATCCGACTATACTAGCCTAAATCTATGGTATATGCACTTATATAATTGCAATAAGGCGTTTTACTTTTCCATTGTATTTGCTTTTCCATTTTTTTATACTCAGGCATTATCTAATCAATTCCGCCATTTTTCATCCAACAAATCAAAAATAGGACAAGATTGATCAGTCTCTTACTGCCAGGGACTACTAGACGACTACTAGACTACCATGATGGAAGGGATTGACATGGCGTGCTCAGTTTGAGCAAACCACGTCCATTTTGTGAGTCGAAATATCATTTGTAGATTCAGGCCTGCCAACTGCGAAGAAATAAATAATGTTACTACAACTGATTTCTGTCATCTTCGTCAGATCTCGCTATGTGTCTTTTTCTCTCTTCGTTTCAAAGCGTGAAGCAACATCACTGCCAAGCAAGTGTCAAACGTGATTTTAAGAGTTTATTAGAATACGTATTATTCGAAATGGATTCCTATTGGAATTATTCAATTATTCCTTAGATTTCTATTGTGTTTTCTAAAAAAACGGAATAATTCTGTAAGTGCCCTGAGGATTCCGTCGAGCTATACGTTGGTATAAGTATTTTTGATACAAATATAGTACTTATTTATTTATTTATATTTATGTATTGATTTATTCATTTATCCGAAAGAAAATATTTTATATATAATTATATGTATATGTATTGACATCACAATATAATTATATATAAAATATGTCCATATATATACAATTATAGAAAATTATAGAAAAATTATACGAATCTCACAATATAATTCATAATATAATTCACATATAAAAAATTCTGAATTTTTAAAATTTTTATATCATATTATAACTGTTTAGAAAACATCTCTAATTTTTTTATACTAATCTTTTTTTATACTAATCTTACAATATTTCAGAATTCATATACAAAGTGTGTACAAAAAGTTTGTGCACTCGGTTCACCAAAAATCCAAATTAAATTATTCTAACGAGGATGTAGTCACACTTGAAGTACCCCTTGACAGAATACACTTGGTCCAACGCTTCTTCCATTCCTGAAAGCAGTGCTGCATGTCTTCCTTTGTCAGTTCCTTTAGAAGCTTCGTCATTTCGCGTTTTATGATATCAACAACCACAAAATGTTCACCCCGCATGATATTTTTTATTTTAGGAAACAGGTAGAAGTCAGGTAGGTTGCTAGATCAGGTGATATACGGTGAAATACGGAGGGTGATCTATGGTAGTGATATTGTTTTTGGCCAAAAACTCGTGCGTAATGAACGCAGTGTGCGAAGATGCATTGTCCTGATGTAGAATCCATGCGTTCTCCGCTCATAATTCGGATCATGTACGTCGCACACGTTCATGCAGACGTTTTAAGACTTCAACATAGAATTTTGCAACAGATTCACCTTCTGGAACATATTCATGATGAACAACTCCACGAATATTGAAAAAAACTATGAGCATGGTCTTGATTTTTGAACGACTCTTGCGCGCTATTTTGGTGCAAGGCGAACCATGATGCTTCCATTCTTCACTCTACCTTTTTGTTTCAGAATCATACTCGTAAATCCAGGATTCGTCTCCAGTTATCACCCTTTTGAGAAAATGTGAATTTTGGCATTTTCGATTCAGTCATTGCAACAGTCAACACGTCTTTGTTTTTACTTGTCAGTCAAAACTTTCGGAACAATTTTTACACACAACATCCGCATGTTAAAATCTTCTTTTAAAATTGTTTGAACATTACCGTTACTTATTTTAAGTTTTTCTGCAATCATTCTAGTAATAATTCGACGGTCTGCCTTCACCAAATCGTGAACATGTTGAATGTTCTCATCGTGACGTGATGTTGAAGGGCGCCCCACTCGTGCGTCGTCATCGACGCTCTCCCTTGCCTCCTTAAACCGGTTCACCCATTTATAAACATTTCTACGTTTCATGGTAGACTCACTATACACCATTTCCAACATTTGAAGAATTTCCTGGCCGTTTTTGCCAAATTTTACAAGAAATTTGATGTTGGTTCTTTGCTCGGTTAAAACGTCTCGCTCCATTCCGCCAACACCAAAAGTACATTAATAAAAAAGACATAATAATCAACCGTGACCTAACTTTTACTAAGGACACATGACGCTTCCCCCGAGATGTTGCACTACTGTACAAGCTTACAGCGTTATCACGTCGGCAGAAAATTCAGTGCACGAATTTTTTGTACACACCTTAGAAAGGTGTCCCAAAATTAACGCAAGATTTGAATTTGCCGCCATTTGTGCAGTAAAGTGTTGGCAACCAAAAAAAAAAA
>NW_017305672.1:1787205-1799398 GCF_001594115.1 Trachymyrmex septentrionalis
CCACAACCACCCGTGCATTAAAGGAGGAGATTCAACGCTGCATCAACGAAATTCAGCCACATTTATGCAAAATGGTCATGGAAAATTTCGACAAACGAGTGCGTATGTGCATGCAAAGCCGTGGAGGCCATTTGCCCGATGTGTTATTCCACAAATAACCCTATCCTATGTACTTTATGATTCAATAAAAAAATAACAATCAAAAGACTAAAAACTGTGTTTTCTATTTAATTCAAATCTTGCGTTAATTTTGGGACACCCTTTATATGAAAAATTCTAAATAAAAATGTATAAATATTTTGAGTATATATTTCTGAAATGTGTTTCAATTCCTATTATAACTCCTATTTATTCCAACAAACGCGTTAAAGTGAGTAGGAGTTAGGATGGAAACATGCGATACGATAAATGTTAGTAGTACTAGGTAGTACGTAGGCTGCTAGAAAAGTTTCTGCAATCTAGTGGCGCCAACGTTCTGCTACTATCATATCCGTAAAATTAGACGTTTTTAACCTATAATTCAATTGACAGTTTGTATCCAAGCCAACTAGTTTTGTTTGCATAGTATTTTAAAAGAAGTTATTTTGTAAGAAAATGGAAATTTCGCGTGAAAATTTTCGAGCATTTTTACGATTACAAATGTAATCTAACTCCGAAATAATGCATCGATCGACTTCATTTGGCTTTTGGGGATGATTGGCACTATCCAATAGGACTGTTTATAATTGGTTTGCCGAATTCCAGCGTGGACGTACCTTTCTTAGTGATGAATTCCGTGAAGGTCATCCATCCAAGTCTATTGTAGCCACTAATGTTGATGCTGTGCGTGAAATGATTGAGCGAGACCGGCATATAACATACCGCGAGATTCAGGCATCCTTAGGCATTGACATGAAAGCAATACATACGATTTTGCATGATCACTTGAGCGTACGAAAACTTTGCAGTCGTTGGATCCCACACAATTTGACCGAAGCTCAAAAACAGGCTCGTGTTAAATGGAGCAAAGAAATGCTCAAGAAATTCAACCGAGGTCGGTCAAATTTGGTCTACAACATCGTTACTGGGGACGAAACATGGATCTATTCGTATGATCCCGAAAGTAAACAATAATCCACTGTTTGGGTATTTCAAAATGAAACCAACAAAAGTTGTTCGTTCACGCAGTGCTGCCAAGCAAATGATTGCTTGTTTCTTCAGTTATACCGGATATGTAACAACCGTGGCTTTAGAGGATCGAAGGACTGTAAATACTGATTGGTATATAACAATTTGTTTGCCAGAAGTCATAAATGAATTGCGTAGAATAAACCGAAATAGTCGCATCATCCTTCACGATGACAACGCTAGCTGTCACACAGCACATCAAACCGTTGATTTTTTATTCAGTAATAATGTCGAATTGATGACTCATTGTCCATATTCACCTGATTTATCATCTAAATGACTTCTTTTTGTTCCCAAACATTAAAAATAAGATGTTGAGCGATTTGAGTTGCCTGAAGCAGCTGTTGAAACATTTCGTACACTGATATCTGAGGTTACAGCCTTAGAGTGGAAAAAAATGCTTCGAAAATTGGTTTGAGCGTATGCAAAAATGTATCGATCTTAAAGGCGAATACTTCGAAAGACAATAAAGCCATTTACCGAATTTTACATGTTTTTTTCATATTGTTTGCAGAAACTTTTCCAGCAGCCTACGTACATGATAAAAAGAGATTGAACCTAAATGATATGCATGCGAACAACTAAGGTTGGCTAAACTGGATCTACGAACGATCACTGAGCAAGCGAGAGGGCAGAGAATTAGAAAGAGACGCTTGCAAACTGAGCACACCATGTAATCCTTCCACCATGCACTTGATTACAGATAGGTTTATGATACTTTGCAATTGGTTAAATTACTTTAACAAACGCTATAAGGACTGAGATAGACATCGGTCACATCGATCAAAAAAGCTACACACAGTGATCAGATCGATCCTTAAATAATTACTTAAATATTCAATATTAGGTGCTTGAATTAATTCTCGCTGTTTTTTGCTACAAAAATTCATGTTTATTTCATCAAAAAGGTATCTGATATATTATTCACAACATTGTCCATCAAAAGCTACAACTTTTTCTCACTTTTCAAGTAACAAATAGATTCCGCGGTAAAAAAATTCAAGTTCAATTCTTTCGAAGCGATCCAGTCATCGACCCATTTTTCGATATCTTCGAAATAACTGAAGTGCTCAGAAAGACCATGTTGCATCGACCGAAACAAATGATAATCTGTAGGAGCAACGTGAATAGGACGGGTGGAATAAAACATCCTATCCAAGTGCCAAAATTTCCCTCACTGGTTCTGCAACATGTAGTCTAGCGTTGTCATAAAGAAGAATAACTTTGTCATGTCTTTTGGCGTATTGTGGGCGTTTTTTTTGAGTGCTCGATTCAAATTGAGTAATTGACGTCGATAGCGTTTAGCATTGATGGTTTAATTTGGTTGCAGCAGTTCATAGTACACTACACCGATTTGATCCCACCAAATGCACAATATCTTCTTTCCATGAATATCCTGTTTTAGCGTTGATGGTGATGGTTCGCCAGGACCCATTTCTTGCGCTTAGGATTGTCGTAACAAATCCATTTTTCATCGCCAGTCACAATTCGATGCAAAAACGACTTCCGTTTTTGTCTTTGAAGCAGCCATTCACAAATGACTAAACGTTTCGCAATGTCTCTTTCTCTCAATTCACGTGGAGCCCAATTTCCTAATTTTTGGACTATTCCCATTGCTTTTAAACGTTTACTAACGGTTGATTCATCGATATTTAATGTTTCTGACAACTCTTTGAGCGTCTGACATAAGTCTTTTTCAAGTAATGCCTCAAATTTTCCATCTTCACATTTTTTCGACTGAGCAAGGCGCTCTTTGTCATTCACATCAAAATTGTTGTTTTCGAATTTTTTAAACCAATTTTTGCAAGTTGTTTCAGATACAGCATGCGCCTCATAAGTCTCCACTAGCAAATGATGACTTTTAGCAACAGATTTCTTAAGATTAAAACAGGAAAGCTAATATAATGCTTCTCGCAAATGCTCTTTTTTGAAACCCGACATTTTTAATACGATAAAAAATTGTGTTCTTTGAATCCGATCAAATGTTACATATTAATTATTAAAGTAATAGTACTTTCATATACATCAGCAATCACTTTCGACTGTTAAAATAGCACAAATACTAATCTCTCCTGGTCAACAGCGAGAATTAATTCAAATACTTAACCTATACAGCACAGAAAGATTGCAGAAATATTGCAGAATGATTTCACTGAAACATTGCATGATAATTGCGAAATGTTGCTGAATCATTGCTGCAAGATTTCAACAATCTTAAAATGTCTCCTTTTTGTAATATTGAAACAAAATTCCATTAATATTGCAATGTAATGTATTTGGATAAATTTTTTATGAAGACTCTAAAATGAAAACTATTTACTGTATATATATCTCACTAACTTCAATTTTTTTATAAATCTCATGTATAGTGATATGTGCTTTCCAAAAGCAACTTTTTATAATAAAACCATAAAATATTTCAAAAATGTAGTATTAATTCTGAAGGATAAATTTATTTGCAAGGATAAAGTATGTATGTGTGTACCCCGAGCAAACCACAAATATTATCTACTTATTAACATAATACAGTCTCTTAATAAGTTAATCGCAGTGATTCTTTTCAATTCAAAGTCACTCCAAGTCAATTGAAATCAATTAAAAAATGATGAAATTTATCAATAAAGTTCGGGCGCTGGTTTATTTCTGCGTACACATTAGGCATAAATACATCGACATAATTAATATTTCGATAAATCGTTTTCAGCAGCTTAATTGCTTAGCGTTGATTGTATTCAAACTCGATATTATACAATTTTTTTATTTCATATTTAAAATAAATATAAAATTTAGCTAATAATAAATTAATAAATTTTTTATTTGAAATATAAAAATGGATTATATTAATTATTATATCATAAAAATGACTGTTAAACTAAAAGACTGTACTACATAAATAATATTATAAAAAATTACATTTTTATATTTATTAATAATAACAATTAAAGAATTACAGTTTTGTAATGTTTTTGGAATATTACAAGCATATTATTGACATCTTGGGATATTGTTACTTTTTTTTAATTCATTTTATAAAGTATAACTTTAAAACTCAGTTTATTTTACCACTCAGTTTATTAATTAATAACTTACGTTTATTGTACATGTAATATTGTATGAAAAATAAAAACTAAATAAATATGTCAAAAAAGCCATCTCCCCTGTCCAAAATTTAGAGGGGCCTATTTTGGGATTTATTTTGAGTTTTAAATTGTTGCTTGATATCTACTTAAAAAAAAACTTTTTTCTACTTAAAAAATATTTTTCGGAAAATTAAAATGGCGCACTTAAGATGGCCAGAATGAACAAAGACGAGCGGAAAAAAAAGAAGGTAAATTTTTAAAAGAACTACATGACCTGGAAAATTAATAACAGTAAATTTTTTCATGTATTTTGACTGCTGAAAACGAATTCGATAATAAAATTTAGCACTTGACCGCCATTTTGAAAAAACTGTAAAAAATTCGCTTTTTTGCGTATATCTTGGAAAATATTGATTTTAAAAATAAAGTTCTTAAAACTCTCTCTCCAAAGAAGGTAATATGCATGATTTTCATAATTTTAACCATTTACGCGTAATATGACTTTGAATTACAAGACTCTTTCGATTAGGCTGTAGATTGTACACAGCGACTTCTATAATTGTACAATTGCATATGGGTTTCGATTTTCCACGCGAAGCGATTCTCAGCCACCCTCGATAATTCTTTAAAACCTCACCTCCGATTTCGATGAAATTAGGCTCATTCAACACGTTTTTCTAAAATGAAAGAATCTGACATACAAAAAATCCAGGACTGCTATGCGAAGATATTGAGCGTTAAATTTGACAACTCTTGAGGTTAGAAAATCTGTAGACATTGTAAACAATGGGATGTGTAGACTAGTGCTTATTGGTTCGGGGCGGCGTAGCCGAATAAAACAAAGTAACAAATTCTACCCACTTAAGGCCTAACCGCCTAGAAGTTGCAGCCTAGACAGTGTCCGCTTGAAATATTTCTAACCCATGAAGACAGTAAGGTATGAGAACAGTTTTTTTACTGTCTGGTTGCAACTTCTAAGCAGTTAGACCACAAGCGGGTAGGATATGTTATTTTTTTTGTTTGGGGCGACGTAGCCGCCTTGAACCAATAAATAAGCACTACTATCTATACACCTTACTGTCCACATGACGAATTTCCTAACCTCAATAATCATCAACTTTAATGTTTATAATATCTCGGTTCGCGCGGCTGTCTTAATGTTTTTTCCTACAGATTCTTTTGTTTTAAGTAAAAACGCGTTAAATGAGTTTAATTTCATCAAAATTGAAAATGCAGTCCGTATTCAAAATAATTACCATTTGATAAAAACACTTTAATAGAGCTGTATTAGTAGATTTCCCGTTTTCTTCAAGTGAGCTACTAAATAGTTTGTATGTGAAATGGCGCGAACCTAAATGTACGTTAAAATGACATATTTTATGACAAAAATAGGAGTGATTAACATTACTGAATCTATGTTAATATTATATATTTAATTATTATTATTATTATATTTAATTATTATAGTATATATGTTTATTTATTATTTGTGTCGTGCATGCAATGTACCACATATAAATGTACGTATTATATATTAAAATGATTATATTATATATATTAGAATTATATGTAAATATTTATTTATTTATATTGTACATATTATATTAAGAAGCTTTTTGGAGTATTTTTAGTGATTAGCTGATATAAAGCTATATTATAATATTTCAGTAACGATTTTCAACAAATTTAAAAGAAAAGTAACAGAAATAATTACCAAAATATTATTTCTATTTGGCATCACCGAAAAAATTCCACAAGTCCACACTTCTTATATTGGATGCGTTGGATCAGCAGGCTCGACAGTTAAGTAAGCTATGTATGTATTCTTCTAGATCTGAAAATCTAATTGGATGATCAAGAAAAATACATAAATAACAGCGAACTTACATTTAACTATTGAGTTTACTGAACGCAGCCATTACTACGCATGTATTACTGGCAACAATATTTAGGCAGTAATATACATATTTCAACAGTAGTAAAAAAAAAATTACACGGCAGTAATACTTCTGTGTAGTTGTCAATAATACGTCTGTGTGATTCCCAGTAATATTTCCATTAATTTCCTATAATATTTCTGTATAGTGATTATTAATATATCGAGTCGGTCTTTTTCGTAAGAATTATTGTATTTATGTTTTAGTACTTTATCATTACATTTTTCGGTCCAGCAGCGTCAAGTGTTTTTACATAAAAAATTTTTTATTTAAATTAAATTACTGAATAAAAATAAAGTTTACTGTTTTTTTTTTTTTATAATACATGTCTTATAAGTCCAAATTGCAATAATAAAAAACTGCAACGTCGTTATCAAGTACTTTTAAACGACTGTAACGATAAAATTTACGGTTATTTTATTTTCCATTCTTGCATTTTTTTATACAATACATTTGTATAAAATGTTCCTTTTCAGTTAGTTATTCCAATGATTCATAAAATAAGAACTGTGGAAAGATTCTTAACTGTAGAAATTTAAAGCTTAGCATGTTTATCAATGTTTTAAATATGTTTGGAACAATACATGTAAGACCATTAAGTTCACTTGCGTCGCATTATCTGACTGTTCCGCGAGATTGTGCGAGCCGGTGCCGCGAGCGCTAAAGCGAGCACTTGTCCAGAAGAAATTGAGAAAGTCAGATGGCGCACTCTTTTTTTTTACTTCGAAATCGCATCCGTTGCCATCCTTCGCGATCGTGACTTTAATTGTACAGCAGAATAAAATAAAGTTCTAACATTCGGTTCAACGTGTCGTTGGTGGCCTCCTTTGTTAGAAAAATCCTCTCTAATCGTCAGGAGACGATGCGATAATTTATCCAGACACGTGATGCGAATACGAGGAGACAATTTTTCGAAGGCTCTACAACTTAAAAAACGACAATATGAAATTAGAACATATGAAATTAAATTTAAAGAAGTCATAAGGCCTAATTATGTGTACAGATATAAGTTACAGTTAGAATTACTCTTTTCGATAAGTTAAGTTTTACTTAATTTTATTCCTTTTTTCAATCTGTAATTATTACTTAACATAGATCTGCAGCATACGATATTTGTTTTTCTGCTACATTTTCTGCAATCTTCGGAAAGTTTAGCAATTACTCATCACACGTTAAAAAGTTATTAAAAATGAAATAGGGATTTCAACTCCAATGATGCTGACCTTGACATATATAATGATAATGAGTGACCATCGAAAGATTTTGAGTTCCTCGTTATTAAGAAGTTATTAAAATTAAAATAGACAATTCTCTTCCAATGACTTTAATCTTCCCATACATTATAAAAGTCATCACACCGAATAATCTTCGGAAGATTTTAGCAGTCATCCGTCGCACGTTAAAAAGTTATTAAAAATAAAATAAGGAATTCAACTCCAATGATGTGGATCTTAGTATATATTCTCAAGGTCATAACTCTGAATGACCATCAAAGGATTTAGGTTAGTTGCTCGTTGATTATTGAGAATTTATTAAAATTATAATAGGCAATTTACTTCCAATGACCTTAACCTTCACGTACCTTATGAAGATCATCACACCGAATAACCTTTGGAAGGTTGTAACAATAACTCATCACATGTTATAAAATTATCAAAAAAAATAAATAAATAAATAAGACGACCTTGACATATTGTCAAGGTCATGATCCTGAGTGATCATCAGGCAGTTTTAGCAGTCAACCATTGTTCGTTAAAGAGTTATTAAATAGTAAAGTAAAAAAGTTAAGATTGCCATCTGTCGACTGAAGTTCGAGACGTAATCCATGGGCCAGGCAGAACAACGACAACAACGTTAATAGTAATGACAATAACGTTTCTTAAAATTTGAACCAAATTTGGAACTTGTTGCAATATCTCCACTCGTAGAGCAAATAAAAAAAATAAATGCACTTTCATTATACAATTTGAGTACAAGCTGTCGATTGACCATACATAGAATTTGATCGGCACAGCCATTATTAAAGTCTCGAAAACTCACTGCTCTGCGTAAAGATACCCGATACTGTTTCGCGTTAAAACGCTACGCGTTTTCTTAGCGCCGGGAACACTACCGTGTTTCTGAATATATTCAATATTAAGCTGTAACATAAGTTTCCCGAATTTTTCACCTTCTTTAAAATATTAAAAATTAAATTAACAAGATAATGTACCTTAATCAAAGTATTTGCCATCATTTTCTACTTTTTGCAATCTCTCAGGCAACATACCGTGTCTAAAGAAACTGTCATCTTTAGAAGCTATTTATTATAAATATAAAAATGAATAGATAAATTCATTTTTATATATCCACATCTTTCAAGCGCTCATCAGACAACCTGTGCTGCATAAATATGAATAAATAATAATCAGAAGGGGCAATGTCTAGTGAGTAATCTGGATGCGGAAGAACTTCCCATTCTTATAACTCCAACAGTGTTTCTTTTATTTTTTTAGCCGTCTTACAATAGAATAACTTTACATCAATTTGCGGCTATTTTGCAGTTTTGAATCGATATTTCATTTTTCAGTTTTCTCAATTGCTTAATTACTATAGCGATCTCCTATGATTGTTTGATCCGAGATCATAATAGAGTACATCTTCTTGATCTCACCATTTAATAGTACCTTATGGCCATGAATATTGCGTTGCGGCGTCGAATTGAATGATTGACTAGAGCCTATATAAAGTTTTAATTGCTTAGGATTGTCATAATAAATCCACTTTTCATCGCCTGTCTCGTCAAAAAACTTTTTTTTTGCTTAGCAATCATTGAAAGGCACACGTTGAGTCAATTACTAATTGCACGTTCAGACAATTTGTGTGAAATCCACTTCTCATACTTTTGAATTTTTCCCATTGCATGTAAATGTAAAAAAATTGTCCTATGACTAACTCCTAGTTGCTAGGAAATTAACGACTCAAATGGACAGAGTGTTTTGATCAAGCAACTATGTCATTTTTATATATGCAATTTATGTCATTCTTCGATTATGATAAAAATCTCGATCTTAAATGATCTAATTGTAAGAATGACTTTATATATAATCTCCCCCCCCCCTCTCTCTCTCTCTCTCTCTCTCTCATTGTTAGATCATTTGAGATCGAGATTTTTATCATGACCAAAAAATGACATAAATTGCATTTTATATATACGAGTAAGTCATATATGTATGTACACACACACACACACACACACGCACGCACGCACGCACGCACGCACGCACGCACGCACGCACGCACGCACACATAAATGAATAATATAATATAGGGCTATGAACCACTTAAGTTATTATGTGAGTAAAAATATTTATATCAACAATCTAAATTTTGTATAGACGTTTTGACTCCTATTGTGTCATTATCAATGTTAAATAATAATTTTTAAAAAGTTACCAGTAACTGCGCAAAATGTTCACACATTAAAATATAAAAAAGCGTTGTTGTCAATACTCGCATGTTGGCAAGAGCAATTACTGCAGGAAACGGCCTAGATACAAGCAGCTTCACATTAAAACTTGATATTAGTTGAATTCAGAAGTCGCATAATAATCGCAAAACAGTAGTATGACAATGTAATTATTACATTTCGGTGTTCTCCAGTTTTAAGAATCTTTGTGATATTGCTGAATATTACAATGCATTTAGTATCTAATTTTTTTAATTAATTTGGGATCTAACTTTAATTTAAGATCTAACTTTAATTAGCAGTTGTTGTTTAAAAGCAACATGAAGCGTGTATACATCTTTTTTACATTGAATTCTCGGTATCAACCTATTGTAAATTTGAGAAAAAGTTCAAGGTATAATACCATCTGATCAAATTTGACCCGGACTGGTTAAAAAAACAACAATTTTATGTATTTTAATACAAATCTTTATGATCGCCTTCAAAATAGCCTCCTTCTGAGCCAATACAAGCATGCCAACGATTAATCCAATTTTCCATACACTTCTTATAGGCCTCGGCCGGGATGGCCTTTAGTTCCTTCAGCGAATTTCTTTTTATGGCCTCAATCGATTCATGGCGCGTTCCCCGGAGCGGATATTTGAGTTTCGGAAACAGAAAAAAGTCACAGGGAGCCAAATCTGGCGAATACGGTGGCTGAGCGATGACTTTTATTTCGTGTTTGGCCAAAAATTCAGTCACAATCAGGCTGGAATGTGACGGCGCATTATCGTGGTGAAAAATCTATGAATTGTCTGCCCACAAATGTGTTGAGTCGATCCATAAGAGATGTTGAGAGCTTCTGCTATCTCTCTAATGCCAACACGACGATTTTCAAGCACAATTTCCTTCACTTTTTCCATGTTATCGTCGTTAACAGAGGTGGATGGACGTCTCGCATGAGACAAGTTTTCTACGACCTCACGACCCTCACTGAATGCTTTATGCCACTCAAATACTTGCGTTCTCGATAGAGTAGACTCCCCAAAACACTTCTGCAACATTTTCAATGATTCCGTAGCCGTAATTCCATTGGAAACACAAAATTTCAAGCAAACTCGTTGTTCAATTTTTTTTTCATAGTAAAAATCGCCAGAGAAACTTTTTGCGTCGTAAACAAATGGCTGCCAAACACACACTAACTGACGTATCCCGCTCAAATTTCACACGAATGTCAGAGAAGGTTGTACCAATCTAGAAAAAAAAAATTTTTACCGATTCAATTTACGCGCGCGGTTTAAATGGACCAGTCCGGGTCAAATTTGATCAGATGGTAGACCTCTTGCAATTATTATGTGACTTCTGAATTCGACTAACATCAAGTTCCAATGTGAAGCCGCTTGTACGTAGGCTGCTGGAAAACTTTTTGTAAACAATATGAAAAAAAACATGTAAAATTCGATAAATGGCTTTAATGTTTTTCGAAGTATTCGCCTTTAAGATCGATACATTTTTGCATACGCTCGAACCAATTTTCGAAGCATTTTTTCCACTCTAAGCTGTAATCTCAGATATCAGTGTACGAAATGTTTCAACAGCTGCTTCAGGCGACTCAAATCGCTCATCACGCATCTTATTTTTAATGTTTGGGAACAAAAAGAAGTCATTAGGTGATAAATCAGGTGAATACGGACAATGAGTCATCAATTCGACATTATTACTGGATAAAAAATCAACGGTTTGACGTGCTGGCGTTGTCATGATGAAGGATGATGCGACGATTTCGGTTTGTTCTACGTAATTCATTTATAACTTCTGGCAAACAAATTGTTGTATACCAATCAGTATTTACAGTCCTTCGATCCTCTAAAGCCCTCTAAAGGTTGTCACATGTCCGGTATAACCGAAGAAATAAGCAATCATTTGCTTGGCAGCACTGCGCGAACAAACAACTTTTGTTGGTTTCGGTTCATTTTGAAATATCCAAATAGTGGATTGTTGTTTACTTTCGGGCTCATACGAATAGATCCGTTTCATCCCCAGTAACGATATTGTAGACCAAATTTGACCGACCTCGGTTGAATTTCTTGAGCATTTCTTTGCTCCATTTAACATGAGCCTGTTTTTGAGCTTCGGTCAAATTGTGTGGGATCCAATAACTGCAAAGTTTCCGTACGCTCAAGTGATCATGCAAAATCGTATGTATTACTTTCATGGCAATGCCTAAGGATGCCTGAATCTCGCGGTATGTTATATGCCGGTCTCGCTCAATCATTTCACGTACAGCATCAACATTAGTGGCAACAACAGACGTGGATGGACGACTTCACGGAATTTATCACTAAGAAAGGTACGTCTATGCTGGAATTCGGCAAACCAATTATAAACAGTCCTATTGGATGATGCTTCATCCCCAAAAGCCAAATGAAGTCAATCGATGCATTGTTTCGGAGTTAGATTACATTTGTAATCGTAAAAAATCGTTGCCCGAAAATTTTCACGCGAAATTTCCATTTTCTTACAAAATAACTTCTTTTAAAATACTATGCAAACAAAACTAGTTGGCTTGGGTACAAACTGTC
>NW_017305672.1:1799498-1801372 GCF_001594115.1 Trachymyrmex septentrionalis
TTGTCAATTGAATTATAGGATAAAAACGTCTAATTTTACGGACATGATAGTAGCAGAACGTTTGCGCCACTGAAAGTACTAGATTGCAGAAACTTTTCCAGCAGCCTACGTATCTAGGCCGTTTCCTGCAGTAATTCATCTTACAACATGCGTTTTTATTATATTTTAATTTATGAACATCTTGCGTAGTTACCGCCGGTAACTTTTTTAAAATTATTATTTAACATTGATAATGATCCGATAGGAGTCGAAACGTCTGTACAAAATTTAGATTGTTGATATAAATATTTTTACTCACATAATAACTTGTGTGGTTCATAGCCCTTTATATTATATAATATTATTAATTTATTTAATTAGTTAAACCTTATTCTCTTTATTGAAACATAAATATATTATATATATAAAGTCATATGCAATTTATATGTAAAGTCATTCTTAAATCATTTGAGATCGAGATTTTTATCATGACCAAAAAATAACATACATCAATGACAAGTCAATGTCATCAATATGACGTCAAATTGACATTATATATTTTGATTTTTTTTTTTGTTCTCTTTAGGGAGGCTTGGAGTTCTTCATCTTTCATCCTCAGAATATTCTTTATTATCCACGTTGAAATCACTTCTAAATCGTTTAAATCACTTCTCACACGTGTTATATAATGGATATAATATAATACTTTACCGTAAGTCTCACAAATTATTCTTTTATTATAGTTTCTACAGTAGTTTTTTTTATTAAACAAAAACAAAATGTAATGGCAAATATACACTTTATTTGGCTCCATTTTCAAACATTTCAAATGTTTCGAAATAGCCAACATTTAAAACAAATACCATTCATTTTGTATTATTACGCTGACACATACGTACAGCCATTTATATGTGATCCGGCAAACTTATGTTACAACCTAATAGTATTTTTCAGGCGACATCATGATGGAAGAGATTGACATACTCGTAGTATGCTCAGTTTGAGCAAACCCCTTTTGCGAGTCAATCAGTACCATTCAGACTCAAACTTGTCAAGAACTGCGAAGAAATAAATGATGTTACTACGACTGATCTCTATGCATCTTCATCAGATTCGCTATGTGTCCTTTTCTCTCTTCTTTTCGAAGCGAGGTGCAACATCAACTGTCAAGCAAGTGTCAAATGTGATTTCAAGAGTTTATTAGAGTACGTATTATGAAATTATTTGATATAGATTACTATTAGAATTATTCAATTATTCCTTAGATTATGTATTTTTCTAGGAAAAACAGAATAATTCCGTAGGTGCCCTGAGGATTTCGTCGAACTATACGTTGGTATAAGTATTATTGGTATAAATAGTACTATATTTATTTATTATAAATAGTATTATTTATTTATATTTATATATTGATTTGTTCATTTATCCAGGAAAAAATGTTTTATATATAATATAATTGTATATAATTGTATATATTATATATTGACATCACAATATAACTATACATAAAATATGTCCATATATACAATTATAGAAAATTATACAATATTTTATAATTCACATAAAAAAAAATTTTGAATTTTTAGAATTTCTATATCATTTTATAATAGTTTAGAAAATATCTCAAATTTGTTTATACTAATCTTACATATCTCAAAATTTATATATATGAAAAATTCTATCAAAATGTATAGATATTTTGAGTATATATTTCTAAAATATGTTTCAATTCCTATTATATTAGGAGTATAAATAAGTTTCCGCCGTTTTTTATCAAAAATTGGGCATTTATTGTGAAAGAACGGTATCTAATGTTTTATTCGAAGTATTGTCCATCGCTAGCCACTACTTTTTCCCATCTTTCTGGCAGCATACAGATACCGCGTCGGAAAAAC
>NW_017305672.1:1801818-1803639 GCF_001594115.1 Trachymyrmex septentrionalis
CCAATTTCCTTGCTTTTGAATCATTCCCAATGATTTTAAGCGATGTGAAATTGCTGGTTGAGTCAGTCCTAATGTAAGTGCAAGTGCTTCTTGCGTTTGGCACGAATCTTCATCCAATAATGCTTCCAATTCCGCGTCTTCGTACACTTTCGGCCTTCCGCTACATTCTTTGTCTTCGACGTCAAATTCACCGTTCTAACTTTTGAAACCACTCACGGCAACTTCTCTCACTTAAGGCAGCTTCACCATATGCTTCTACAAGCAATCGATGCGCCTCAGCTGCAGATTTCTTCAAATTAAAGAAGTAAATCAAAAGCTCCCGCAAATGATGCTTATTCGGCTCAAAACTCGACATTTTCGCACGAAAAAAGATATAAGATGCTGATGCAAAATCGCTAATATTTCCAGGTTATGTTCTTGCCAGATGTCCAACCTTATGATATGACGTTTTACAGCTGACAATTTTAACTATAACATACTGGTAGCGCCATTGTTTGTCAAACGGTGGAAACTTATTTATACTCCCAATAGCTCACTCCAACAAACGCGTTAAATTGAGTAGGAGCTAGGATAGGAACATACGACGCGACAAACATTGATAGTACTAAGTAGTATATGATAAAAAGAGATTGAACCTAAATGATGTGCGTACGAAGAAGACAACTAAGGAAGATTAAACTAGGAGTGATCACGAACGGTCATCAAACAAGCGAGAGGGCAGAGAATTCAAAAGAGACGCTTGCAAACTGAACACATCATGTAATCTTTCAACCATGGGCGACATAGAGATTTTTCAATTAATATTATAGCGACTGATACCCTAACTCTTACATGAGGAACATCAGTCGAAATCAAATCGTAAACAATAGACCGTAGATCATAGGAGGCAAGGATCGTAATATCGTGTCACGACATTGCGTTTCTGCACCTAAGAGCCCAGAGATTGCACAGATATCATCACGTTTCACGGTACGATTCATAACGAAACCGCTTACTGTGTTAGTGAAAACATTTTATTAAACTCTGAAAGTTAAAATAGCAATAGAATTGACTTCTGCTTACAGTTTTCTGTTTAATTGTAGAATCACATACATGGTTAATATTCCATTTCTTAACGTGAAGGACGGTGATGATTTCGTTAAGGTAGCGCTGTTTGAGAGAGTGCAGCTTCCTACTGAATTAACAAATCGATGAGAGACAAGAACGATGATCATCGATCACATGCGCCAAAATGCTCTCATTGTTACGAGAGATTCAGATAGAGTATGGTGACCAGTGAGCTCTATAACATACTGAAGCGAGATCAAGGAGTGAGAATGTTTCAGTTTTTAAACAAGGATACTCTAATATAAAGTTCGTACTGTTTCTTTTGCCAGGGATTCGCTGATTAGCTAATGCTGTTTTGCTGCCATAAGAAAAGAATCAAGAAAATATTGTTTGCCTTCCTTTTCTCCGTTGAGCCGCAGTTTTCTATAGTTTAGTATAGAGAGGCTCACTCCAGTATATTATATTATAGTGCTCACTGGTGATGACGAAATTTTCATATAGTCACCGTTTGATCATGCGAACAGAACGTATATAGAGTGGTAGATATAGTTCTACGCGTGTGTAACAGTATAATTATAATTATAATTATATTATATATATATATATATATATATATAATATAATTATAATTATAATTATACTGTTACACACGCGTAGAACTATATCTACCACTCTATATACGTTCTGTTCGCATGATCAAACGGTGACTATATGAAAATTTCGTCATCACCAGTGAGCACTATAATATAATATACTGGAGTGAGCCTCTCTATA
>NW_017305672.1:1803739-1804661 GCF_001594115.1 Trachymyrmex septentrionalis
ATCTTCTGAAAAATGTACTTTTTTGCACCTTCGCCTTTACGCGCACTCACCTCTCTCATTCGTAATAATTGGTCGATATAACACACGAATACATATACAAGGTGTTCAAAAAAGTTTGGGATTCTGGATTTATTCGGGAGGATAATGTTTTTGAAAGAAATGTTTTAGACAGAAGTAGTAAAGTATAAAAAGATAGGTATTTACAGATCTTATTAGTTTGACCTTGGATGGCGTCGCCAAGTTCAGATCAAGGTCAAATAGATTTTTTTTAATGGAATACATTATTTTCGATTATGTCATAATCTAATAGTTGGTGTCAAGAGCTTTTCAAAACTCTACAAAAATTATTTTTCATTAATTTTTTCATTATTTTTCAAGTTATAAGGCTTGAAATTTACAGTACCGTCGGCATTAGCATTACGTACGACCGATGGCTAAAATGTTGATCTTGATATTGTTCACGATCATGTTCCAAATAACATTTGTTAAGATCAAGGCTGTTGGAAATTATTTCTCTTATTTTCATTTTTACAATAAAAATTTATTTTTACGTTTTAAAAATGAAAATAAAAAATACAACGTCCAATATGGCCTTGATCTTAAGATTTAGCCGTATCAAACACCTTTGGTAATGCTAATGTCGGCTACTGTAACTTTATACCTTGTAACTCAAAAGTAGTACTTAATGGAAAATTAATTTATTAGAATATTTTGAAAAGTTCTCTCTCTCTTAACGCTGTTAGATTCTGGAATAAAAAATAGCGTATCCCATTTTAAAAAATCGGTTTGACCTTGACTTAACCTTGGCGACGCCATTCAAGATCAACTGATAAGATCTGTAAATAGAACTTTTTATACCTTACAACTTTTGTCTGAAACATTTCTTTCAAAAACGTCATCCTCCTGAATAAAGCCAGGGTTC
>NW_017305672.1:1804769-1806162 GCF_001594115.1 Trachymyrmex septentrionalis
TATATATATATATATATATATATATATATATATATATACATAAACACACACACTACCGCTTAAAAGTTTGGAACATCTTATAATTTTTAGATAGAACCATGTTTTTTTACAGATACAATTATTTTATTGAAAATATCGACGTATACATATGAATGTAACCTATTTAGGTTAAAGTTTAAGTTCAAAACAACAACAAAATAACATATATTTAATGTTAAATAACAAAATTGATTACACTGTCTTTTCACAGAAGAACAAGCAATCTTAGATTTCATTATTTGACCTTGGCTATAGGTTTCGTCGTTGATTATATATTCGTAAAGACCGTTTTTTGTTTTTTTCATATTTTGTTAAAACTTATATGTATCAGAAAAACAAATCCAGTCTTGTCAGACATTAAGAGAGAAAGTCTATGTATAATGATAAAGTGACTTAAAAAGTCAACAAAAGTCCAAAAAACCAGGACAAATGAGAGTCAGCGTGATAGTTAATACGCAAGATGTAATCTTAAATCTTTATTTAAAAAAATAGTACGTTTTGGTTCACTTTGGAACCATCCTCAACAACACAATTTCAAAATATCAACCCCTTCATGTCCAAGGAAAAAATCATTTATATATTGATATTGTCCTTTCTTCTTTTTTATTTTCCTTGTTGACCTGACACGTCTTACTTATTATATAAAATGTATTAATCATATTTCTTTCGAGCTACAATTAACATGCGTTTTAACACGATATTTTCTAGTGGTAACAAATTTTTATTGTTTTTTGATCCAATGTTGAGAAGAATTCCTTTTATATCTTGGGATGAGTCATCAATTTTTTAATTTGTAACTTACTGGATGGAATATTTATAATACAATTATGTTAATGTTTCGATTAGATTTTACAACATCAAATCTGTAAATCTGATGGTAATTTTTTCCTTAGACATGAAGGAATTGATATTTTGAAATTATATGGCTGAGGATGATTCCAAATCAACACATACTATTTTTTTGAATAAAGATTTAAGATTACATCTTGCGTATCAACTACCACGCTGACTCTCATTCGCCCTGGTTTTTTAGATTTTTAGTTGTTGATTTTGGGATAATCCGTAAGAAGATTACATTATTACTATTTAAAAAGTCAAGGCAAAAAGAATACAGCTTAGTATTGAAATCCGTAGTGCTATAATTACTTTATATGAGAAAGGTTATTATTTTAAACTTAATCTCCTCTCAAATAGCGTACATTCATATGTTTATGTCGATCTTTTTAATAAAATAATTGTATTTGTAAAAAATAACATGATTTTATCTAAAAATTGTAAGATACTCTAAATTTTTGAACGGTAGTGTATGTATACATACATACATATATATATATGTAGTATATATATATAGTAT
>NW_017305672.1:1806262-1815715 GCF_001594115.1 Trachymyrmex septentrionalis
ATGATTGTCTTCAGCGTCGCTTTACGAGTAACCCGCTTAATATTATGCTGTGAATTATATATATATATATATATATATATATATATATATACTACAAGTGTAAAAGAGATAGAGTTGTCACCATCCATAAATATACAAGAAGCCGCAGTTCTTCTCTAAGTTAACGCTATCATTGTCTCGCACGTGATAAAATGAGACAGATAAGAAAACGACGCAAATATACGTATATAAAAAATAATACAATGCGAATATATGTATAAGAACGATATATATGAGCTTATGTATTTGTGTGTGTGTATTTGTTCGGTTGTATTTGCATTGTGTATTACAAGATTTCGAGCATTCAATCATACATGTGAATCAAGTGTGTCTTGCGAAAACCTCATTTCTCGACTCCGTAGAAAAAGACGAGGAGAAATGAGAGGCTGAAATGATGCTCGCAAATTAGCCAAAGGAAAAAAAATGTTCAAGTATACGCACACACGATGCGGAAAAGCGGCAAGAAGCAAAAATGTAGGTAGATATCGAAGGGCATTTCACTCTCGAGTCAAACAAATAACGTTGCTTAACTTTCACTGACTCGGTTTGACTCAGTCCTTATTTTCACTGACTTCTACTGCTTTCTCACACTATTTTTGCTATTTGCGCTCATTGATTTGCGCTGACTTTGTTTCTTAAACGCAGCATGATTAAACAGTGAAATCCCTTCGATAGATATAAATCTAAAAATATTTTCATTAACTGGGTCGTCAAAATAATTATGTAGGAAATTCTACTATGATGAGCAATAAGTACTGCAGAAAGTTTTGACATTCTAGTAACCAACTTGAATGTTTTACATCAGCCCGAGATCTATAATTCTGGATATTGATTTTAAATGTATGTTATCTACGACTATTGTTCTATTAAGTTTACATTTCAAAATTCACTGTCAGTACTGAGAATATACGAGTATAGTGCATGTTACATAAACTATAAATTTTTAGCGCTAGCAAATTTTGAACATTATCTAAATAAAAGAAAGATAATAAGCGTGAATATATTAGAAAATAATATATTTAGAAACTACATATTTTAGATAGCATCGTTCTACATCATTATTTTTGCTAATCCAACACTTATTTCTAGATTTATATTTAATTAAATTTTTTTACGTACTGTCTTTCTTGAGCAAAATCTGTTTTCCGTGTTGTTACTGAACAATTCGTTTATTGTGAATGCGTGAGAACGCTTAATATTGGGTGGATCCATATATTCGTTCGGTTTTTAAAGGCTAAAATTTTTTTGAAAATAAAATTTTTGAAAGCAACCAGAACCGGAGATACTCGGAAAAAATTTTCACTACTAACAAAAACCGAACGAATATATGGATCCACCTAATATTATTGTATAATAAGATCTCAATGTTCGTTCACTGACAACGATGAACTTCCTGTTAATATATTTTTTTCGTACTTAATATCTCATGTGTGAGCATGCGTTAAATTAATTAATAATTAATAATTAATAATCTGGATGCACATAATAAGCACCGATAAAATACAGTTCATCTTTCAGTTTTTTTTTAAATAATACACATTTAAAAAAACTCTACGATTGACACCTATCATTAGGGGTTTCTAATGAAAAGAATAATGAAGACAGCAATAGTTGGAACAATCAACAACAACAATTTACTATATGCACGCACGCAGGCACGCACGTACTTAAAAATCTTTTATCTAAAGGATTTTAAGAAGTGATTCTTCGCACAAATTCGAAATAAAAACTTGAACATATGATCATACATTCAAAACAGCTTAGTTTCAAAGATACATACTGTCTATTTTTATTTCTATACTCTCTAAACTGATGCACACGGTGTAGTAAGTTAAAGTGAAACAAATATACATTTATTTCATTTCAACTTGTTACACAATGTGCACCAATTCAAAAAGTGCAGAAATAAAAAACAGAGCAATTGTGTTAAAATTAAAAAATTTTTCGTTTTTTACAAAAATTTCAAAAATTATTTGAGTTATTTTGATGAACCTTGATGAATCTTTTGAGTTATTTTGATGAATCCTTACCTTTTAAGACTAAACATTATTTTTTTATTTACTCAAACGGACCCAAAAGCGGGTATGCTTTCTTACGAAAAAAAATTTATACGTTACTGATTTTTCTAAGTTTGCAATTTTTTATGATAAATGAGATAAATCAACAGAATAAATGCTTATTAATATTTTCGATACAATAAACCATTGTTATTATCTATAACTAATCAAATAAAACGATTTTGCAATGTACGCACTTAAATTTATTTTTTTTCTCGGAAATAGTTCATTCCATCGAAAATATTAAAGAGACTAATTTTCTGCTCATTTATCCCAGTTAATAATATTGTATATATGATATCAGGCTCTAGTAATTTAGTTATGTTAGATGGCATATTGGTATGTTTTGTATTTATTTTTCCTCTCTAGATAAGACCATTTCCTTCAAGATTTCCGTTACTTCGGTACATTTGTATTCCTTCGTACGCTTTTGTATTGCTAACTATTATAATTAATAAAGATATATATTCACGTTTATTTATGATCTTAAATTCCACTGGATTATCTCATATTGGCCACGAGGATTAAAGTTACAAGCCTGTTGGAATTTCATAACCAAGGCGTAAGTTAAGAGATTAGAACTGCCGAACGATTTTGATAAGGAAAAATAGCAACAAGGCTCAAGAACAAATGATTGAGTAGCAGCAAGTACTCGATCGTAGGAGAAAAGAATAGGAGCAATTTAAGGCTCAGTTGCAGTAATTGCAGTTAATCGAGTAGCAGAAGCAGTTGCACAACAAAAAGGTGAAAGTCAAATGACGCGACAAAGTCAATCGACGCAAAGGAAGGAATGCAGAGAGCAAGCAATGCCAAGCATCACATTTTATTCTACAATTGGAGCATTAGCAGAATTTCGCATAGGTGAGGATTGGAATCTTTACATCTTGGGCAATACTTTGTGATAATCAAGTGTTGCAGGAGCGTAAAGTAGCAGTATTAATAATCCTGGTAGGACAAGAAGCATATAAAATCTTAAAGGACCTCTGTGACCCCGTGTTACCAGAGTCCAGATCTTATGAAGAATTATGTGAGATCTTGAAGAAAGAATTTGCGCCTAGAGTATCAATTTTTAAGGAGAGAATCGAATTCTATTATTTGAAGCAAGCAGAAAAAGAATCGGTTCACGAGTGGTTTGCCAGAATCAAGAGCAAGGCAAGCAATTGCAAATTGGGTATAACTGAACGACAACATTAAAGACAGATTAATAGGATTGAGAAAAGGGTCAATCTTAGACAGAGTTTGCGAAGAGGATCATACGGCAACGCTTCAATCTTTTGGAAGTAGAAAGAAAGAAGCAGCTCTAGCAACATCATCCAAGGCAGGTACAGTTGATATCCACAGCGTAAGACAAGGAAAAGCCAAGGTGGCTCATTAGAAAGAAGCTGGAAAAGAAGAAAGCAGCAGGGCAGCATCAAGAATCCCTAGAGAAACCGAAGTGTATGCATTGCGGTGGCACTAAGCACATTTTCGCTAAGTGCAAATACAAGGCGTACAAATAAAATTTATAATAAAATAGGGCATTTAGCTAAAATTTGTAAAAGCAATAAGAGTGCAGTACAAATTATTTAGAATCAGAAGCAAAAATACGGCGATACGGAAATTGTGGACATGTATAATTTATGCAATGTAGTTAACAGCGAGAAACCTCTAATGATTAGTGTTGATATCGAAGGTCAGTCCATTAGTATGGAATTAGATACACGTGCGAGTAAATCGATAATATCGGAGACAATTTTCAGAGAAAAATTTGGTGCAAATTAGAGAGCTCAAAAGTAAGGTTAAGAATGTATGACAGAAGTATTTTAATTCCGGAAAGGCAAATTTTTGTTAGAATTATTGTAGATATAAAGAAATGACCGTTAATGCCTATTTAATTGTAGTTAAAAAAAAATAGGATATTAATGGGCAGAGATCTACTGAAACTTTTAAAAATTGAGATAGCATCTTTGTATTCTTTAAAGGAGAACATTAGTCTGGATGGATTAATGCAAGAGTATAAGGATCTATTCAAGAATGAGCTAGGTAAATATAAGTTTGAAAAGATAGATTTTAAGTTAGCGCGAGAGGCAAATTTTTGTCAAGCCAAGGCCAATATCTTTAGCTTTATTTATTCAAAGAGAAAGTAGGTGAACAGCTGAAAAAACTAGAAAAGAAAAGAAATAATTGAATTAGTGGATAACTCGGTATGGGGTACGCCATTAGTGCCAATCATTAAGAAAGACGATAGTTTAAGGATTTGTGCGGATTATAAGGTAACAATCAATAAGTATCTTAAAGACGTTAAACATCCTTTACCAAGAATTGAGGAATTATTTGTAGCTTTAAGCAGTGGAGAATTTTTCATTAAATTAGATCTTACAGCAGCGTATAATCAGTTAGAAGTTCGGAAGAAATTAGTAAACTACTGGCTTGGAGTACTCATAAGTGAATTTATTTATTCAAACGGTTACCTTTTGAAACCAAACCAGCTTGTTCAATTTTTCAGAGAACTATGGAAAAGTTCTTGCAAGGTATAAAAAATATAATTAATTTCTTGGACGATATTGTAATTACAGGTATAAATAAAAAAAAGCATTTGCAAAATTTAGAGAAGTATTTAAACGTCTTTCAGAGACAGGATTCAAAGTTAATTTTAAAAAGTCAATATTTTTTCAACCTGAAATTAAATATTTAGGACATGTTATTAATAAGGAAAAATTGCATAAAGATCTTGAAAAAATAGCAGCCATGATAGAAGCTCCTAAGTCTAAAAATAAAGCGGAAGTTAAAGCTTTTATAGGCATGATTAATTATTATGGTAAGTATTTATACCAAAGTTGTCGCAAATACTTTCACCCTTGTATGAGCTCCAAAGCAGTAAGGCATTTAAATGGACGTGGCAATGCGATGAGAAAATCAATGCATTTAAGAAAATTAAAAACGAATTAGTTTCAGACAGAAATCTAGTACATTTTAATAAGGAATGGAAGATTAAACTAGTTTGTAATGCGTCAGAGGTAGGCATAGGAGCAGTCTTATTGCATATTTTACCGAACGGTACAAAGAACCAGTTGCTTTTGCGTCCAGAACATTGCATGAAGCAGAAAAAAATTACTCTGTAATACATAAAGAAGTATTAGCTATTTGTTGGGCTGCGAATAAATTTTCAATACTTAATGGATAACGAGTTCATTTTGTGTTCAGATCATAAATCGTTAATTGTTTTGTTTGAAGAGCACAAAGGCATTCCGCGGCAGGCAGGCTACAAAGATGGCCTTGTTTTTAAGTGGTTTTCGATATAAATGTGAGCATATTAAAGGCGCAAATAATGGAGGAGCGGATGGCTTCCTAGGATAAATAAAATTGAAGAAGTGGAAGATGAAGATTATTTTCATTTTATAATAGCGGAATGTACACCCATAGACGCAGCACAGATTAGAAAAGAATTAAGAAAAGACAAGACATTAAGTAAAATATATTTATATGCGAGGGATGGATGGCCAAAAGAAACTAGTAAGGATGTAAAAGAGTTTGCGAATAAGGCGGATGAAATTAGCATCAAAAGTGAACTCCTTATGTGGGTCAATACATGTTTACTAAACGCGCACACGCACGCACACATAGAACCAGATACCTGCCACATCCACGTCGTCGATCCTGGATAACGCCGAGAGCAGGATACATGCACACACTTATACGAAATTAAGGAGAGTTAAAATTTGAAATTCACACCTTAATTTCCTTTTGATAAAATTTCTTATAATTTGTTTCTGAGTTATACTGAATTTACAAAAAAAGTTGTCCGTTTTAAAACACTTTTTTTAAAACGTTATAACTTTGTCAAAAAAAATCGTAAAAAAATGGTCCAAATTTGGATTTATATGGAAATCAATGATCTTAAAGATACACTTTTGTGCCTGGCAGCCAATTCCCCTGAGCCACGCAATAGTTCGAATAAGATTTTTTTTTTCTTATCTTTCTATGTCCGTCTTTAATACCCGTTATTTTGTACGAGATGTGTATAAAAAGTTCGTGCTCGATTCACCAAAAATCCAAATTAAATTATTGTATTCTGTAATGAGGATGTGGTCACCCTCGAAGTGCTCTCCCCTTGACAGAATACACTTGGTCCAACGCTTCTTCCATTCCTGAAAGCAGTGCTGCATGTCTTTCTTTGTCAATTCCTTTAGGAGCTTTGTTATTTCGCATTTTATGGTATCAACATAAAATGTTCACGCATGATATTTTTTATTCTAGGGAACAGATAAAAGTCACAGGGTACTAGATCAGGTAAATAAGAAGGATGGTAATAATATTATTTTTGGCCAAAAACTCGCGCGTAACGAACGCGGTGTGCGAAGGTGCATTGTTCCGCATGTGTAAATCTTCTTTTAAAATTATGTGAACACTATCGTTACTTATTCCAAGTTTTTCTGCAATCATTCTAATGGTAATTCGATGGTCTGCCTTCACCAAATCGTAAACACGTTAAATGGTCTCATCGACACATGATGTTGAAGAACGCCCCGCTCGTGCGTCATTATCGACACTCTCCCTTCCCTCCTTGAACTAGTCCCATTTATACACAGTTCTACGCTTCATGGCAGACTCACTATACATCATTTGAAGAATTTCCTGGCCGTTTTTGCGAGAAAGTTTTACGAGAACTTTAATGTTCTTTGCTCGGTTAAAACATCTCGCTCCATTCCGCCAATACGACCAAAAGTTAATAAAAACAGACACGAAAAGCAGAGATTTCACTTAACTGTGATCTAACTTTCACTAAAGACACGTGATATTTCCTCCAAGACGTTGCATCACTAAGCAAGCTTACAGCGTCACCACGTCGGCAAAATAAAATTCAGTGCACGAATTTTTTGTACACACCTCGTACATTTTATGTATAGTAATTCAAATTTAATCTGCACAATTATCAAGGAGAACGTTTAAACTTTAATTTAAGATGTGGTTCATCTCGATTTTCCGCTGAGTTATCCTTATTTAAATATATTAAAAATATTTGCTAAAATTTAGTAACCCGCTTTATTTTCATGTGAATGTACAGGGTGAGTAAAAAGTTCCAGACCGATGAAATATCCTGAAAACTAAGCATTTCCGAAAGAAATGTTGCTTACAAAAATTGTAGGGTTTTAAATGATCTATTCACTGATTTGGTCAGCCTGACCTTGAGTGATCGCCAAAGTCAGATCAAGGTCACATCAATTTTTTTAAATGGCACACCCTATTTTTGATTCCAGAATCTAATAGCCGATGTTTCTAAAACATTATAATAAAGTGATTTTTATTGAATACTTTTCGAGTTATAAGACTCGAAAGTTACAGTATTGCCGGCATTAGCATTATACAAGACCGACGGCTAAAATCTTTTGAATGTTGTTCAGGATCATGTTTTGGATAACGTTTGTCAAGATGAAGGCCATTGGAGGTTGTACTTCTTATTTTCATTTTTACGTAAAAATAAACTTTCAATAACTCGAAAAGTACGTAAAAAATAACTTTTTTATAATGTTTTGGAAATGATTGACATTAAATTCTAGAAATAAAAATAGGGTGTGCCATTAAGAAAAATTGATGTGATCTTGATATGACCTTGGCAACGTCATCCAACGTCAAACTGATCAAGTCATGAAATAGATCATTTAAAACCCTACAACTTTAGTAGGAAGCATTTCTTTCGGAAGTGCTCGGAAGTTAGTTTTCGAGATATTTCACCGGTCCTAGACTTTTTATTCACCTTGTATGTCATCATATTGAATCCACCATTTTGAAATGTGTATTTATAATGGATTTCTGTTTAGCGACAAAAAAGAACAGGTAGTACCAAATTGTATTAAAATTTAAATATTTTTTCGAATTTTGATACATGATCCAAGAAATGCATAAATACTAACTTCAAAGTCGAGGGGCAACTTGAAGATATTAATCGATGAAATTTTAGACAAATCATATTGAGATCATAGCTATCTTTTGGGGGCTACTGCTAATCGATTTTCAAAAAAAATATTTTTTCGGCTCACCCTAAGCAGAGTACCTGGAATTTAAATGTCAAAAAAAACTTCGAAAGTGTGTAGAAGAACAAAAAAAAGTGTTGTGTCAAAGAGACCAGACCCATGTATTTCTTTGTGTATTTTGAGGCTCTAAAACCAAATATGACTTCAGAATTGCACTATCAAGTCAGGATTTATCTTCTAACCTCAAAAATTTTCCAAACATCTCTTAAAATTACACTATTTAGTCCGGGACCTTTCTTCAACATCGAAAATATTATGCTGGTTTTCCTTAGGTATTTCAAAGTGCTGAAATAGTAGTAAGTGGACTCTTAAATCCAAAGTCGAAACTCAGAGAGAAAGTTAACAACTTTTCCTGATGTTCAAATAAAGGATCTTATATCTTGCTCTTGTTATAGCGCTCTCTTATTCTCAAAATTTCTTCGTAATGGCATTTTCTTTAATTCTTTCGTTTAATCGTTCTTCTCCTTAAATCTTCTTTCAATGATCAGCGGTAATCAATCATCATATTTATATTCCATCTTCCTTGATATCTACACTTCATTTCCTTTATCAATATCTTGATAAAATCATGAGCATTTTGAAATATGTAACAAAAACCTACATAATTTTCAATGTTGAGTTAAAAAAATTCCGGATGTGGATGTTTGGAGGATGTTTTTAGAATGTTTGACATTTTTTAAAGATTAGAAAAAAAACCCTATAATACCGCAATTCTCATATTCGACTTCAAAGTCTCAAAATACATAAGAATACATGAGTCTAATTTCTCGGATATAACACTTCTTTTATTGTGTGTGGCTGTCAATAATTAAAAATATCAATAATTAGAAATATCAGTAATTTTATCTTCGTCTACCTAATATTTATATCAATATTAACAAGTAACTATTAACCTTTTTACTTTTAACTCTTTGCGTTGCACAGCTGATCACATAAAGGTTGCAACATTTTCATTTAGATTTCTGAATGCAACTTGCTCAGTGACTGGTTTTTATTACATTTATGAAGCTAACCATTTATCATTCGCTCTATGAGCAAGGCTGAATTCTAAAATCCATCGAAAAGAAGTGTCACATTCTTTCTGTTGTATCACATCTGAATGCACAAATTTTAGACGATATAATTTGCCAGCTTTAAGTTGATTATAATTGAAAAAATTATTATAATCTTGACATTTTTGGGAAGGATTAGAATTTCCGTTTCACAATGACTTTAGGAATCTGTTATTAGCAAGTAGTGCGTTAATTTGAAACACCCTATATACATACACATATATGTATACATATATACAATATATGATATATATATATATATATATATATATATATATATATATATATATGATA
>NW_017305672.1:1815789-1835816 GCF_001594115.1 Trachymyrmex septentrionalis
TATATATATATATATATGATATATACATATGTATGTTTTTACATAAAAATAAATTTTTAGTGCAAAAATGAAAATAAGAAAAACAATCTTTAATGACCTTAATCTTGACATGGTGAACAACATTTAAGAAGTTTTAACATTGGTCAAAGACCTTTTGTAATGTTAATACCGGCCGTACTGTAATTTTCGAGCCTTATAACTCGACAAGTACTCAATAAAAAAATAACTTTATTATAGTGTTTCAAAAAGTTCTTAACATCGGCTATTAGGTACTGGAATAAAAAGTTAAGTATTCCATTAAAAAAAATCGACATGACCTTAACCTGACCAACACCACCTAAGGTTATATATAAACTGATAAGATAATTAAATAGATCTTTTTAAACCCTACAACTTTTGTCTGAACACTTTTACGATTGGACTTTATCCTGCAAAGATAAAAGGAATATACGGGTGGTCCGAAAAACCCGGTATGTGGGTGCGTGCGTACGTGCGTGTGTACATTTACGTGTAAAGAAATAGCGAACGTGGCAGAGCAGACAGCGCACTGGTCTGCTATACTAAAGATCCCCGATTCGATTCTCGATAGAACCAAAATATTTTCATACGCTCGTTTTTTTTTTTTTTTTTTTTTTTTTTTTTTTTTTTTTTTTAAAAAAAAAAAAAAATTTTTTTTTTTTTTTTTTTTTTTTTTTTTTTTTTTTTTTTTTGGAAAAAAACGGTAACCATCGAGAGTATCACCGTCAAGAACAAAACTTCTTCTCTAACAAAATTTCTTCGTTCAGAATCGACATTAGACTGAAGGTCCCATATGACTTTGTACAACCAGCGTAAGTATCACAAATATATGAGAGAAGTTTCCCCTTGACCACAAGTAATAGGACTGAGGAAGTAAAAAGAGAACATTTTAAATAAATATATAAACTTGTACAGCTCTACGTGCTCTAAATATATAGCTTTCGAGATACATTATCGCCAGTTTACGAAGCGTCTGCATATGCTAACGTTTTTAAGTATTTCTAATAGGAGACATATATTATACAACACGAACTAACTTATATATGTACATATAAGAAAGAAAAAAAAGAACAATACTTAGAACCGCTAACAACATTAAATTGGCTCCGCTAATATTATATTAAAAATTGCTATAACTTTTAAAAATTTCCGTATTGATTAACAGTTTTTCCTGACTTTTCATCATTTTAGAAGTTTGATTTACAAAAAATTAATTAATTTCATATTAATACAGTTTATTTTTATTTTTATTGTAAACCGCCAAAAGTCGCCAAAATGGCATATCATGTATACTCGTATACTGAAATAATCGTATACTAATATTTTATCAGTGTGAATTAATCATCTGTGTTATATACGTCTATGATTCTGACATATTTTCTGTCTTGTTTTTCTCTTCATAGTATTGTTCATGATAGAATTAGAAAGGTAAAGTCAGACATATCAGATAGACCCAATACTAATTATATATACTGGATTTGGCAGAATCATGCGAGAAGCAAAATATCGGGGCAATCTTCTATGCGCGCAGAAGAAACACGAGCATATGAAAATATTTTGGTTCTACCGAGAATCGAATCCGGGATCTTTAGCATAACAGACCAATGCGCTGTTTGCTCTGTCACCTTCTCTATCTTGACAGTAAACTTATTTTGGTAATACTCAAGAATTCTATCTTTTTCACCAATTTTGATGAAATTAGATACATTCGATGCGTTTTTGCACGAATATGACAAAAAAAGCAACACTCTGCCCCGTAGACATATTAATCGTTGAAAGTAACGACTATTCAGATTAGGAAATCTGTCACGTCGATGGCATAGAGACATGAGAAGAATATAAGTAAGGCTAGAATAAATATTTTCTACAATACTTTGGCTAGAATAATATTTTCTACTCAAAATCGATAAGGAAGGTAAAATTCTTGAATATTATCCTTACTTTTATATCTTATTTTATTTTGTTCAGTAATGTAAATATCAAGATGCACGCGCAGAGAAGAATAGGTTGCCCCGATATTTTGTCTTTCACACCGTTTTGCCAAATCCATAGACATAGTACCTCTAGACCGAACATTGTCAGAAATTTGAGGAGTTGGGATAATATCATTTAGAAAACGAGAAAGAACGCAAGTGGACCAAGTAAATGCGTCCTTTTCTATATGAGGACTATCCCCACTCTTCGAATGCTCGGAGAGAGCATTACTAAAGATATTATGTCTAGAGATACTATGTCTATGGCCAAACCAGCATATACTGTAGAAAAATATATGGATGCTGGATCTATCTTATATGTCTATGGGTGAAGTATTCCGAAGGATGCGTAGACAATAAAATAGTTGCGGCTTGGACAGTCAAACCATGGCCACTAACCTCCTCTCTTGTTCCGAGCGTTATCAACATTTGTAGCCACCTCATAGCTATGACAACCGGAAATGAGAAACTAATATTCAATATGGCTGTTATCGTTTCCGACTGGAATTTTTATCACCATATTAAGCATATGACTGCGTTCATTATGGACACTCACGCGCTTTAAGCGCTTATAATCATTATTGTGTCTTTATCAAGTGCTTTCAGCTGAATTTTCAATAAAGATAAAATTACTTTATCGAAAACTTTATCGAAAATTCAGCTGAAAGCGCTTGATAATAACCGAATGATGATTATAAGCGCTTAAAATGCGTGAGCGCCTATACTGAAAGCAGAATATAAGTTAGTATATATATATATATATATATATATATATATATAGAGAGAGAGAGAGAGAGGGGCATTTAAAACAGGTCATCTGAATAACTCGCTTATTTTTAAGAATAGAAGAAAAAGATTCAAACAAAAATTGCTTGGTTTCGAGGGGCACATAATGTGATGTCAATAATTGTCTAGTAGGTGGAAGCGGACCTAAAGGATAGGCAAAGGTCAAATCTGTTTTTTTAAATGGAATGATATATTTTTTTATTTACATTCTGATAGAGCATTTTAAGAATACAATGACCTATAATTGAAGGTCATTCAAGGTTACGCAAGATCAATAATGGAAAATAATTGAATGTAATGGAAAATAAATTGTTTCAAGGCATTCTTCGAATAATTTCGTGTCTTTTCTTCTTGTTGGTATACCGCTAATTGTTCAAGTGTATCACGATATGTAAATAAACATTAAAGGTTTATTTAAACATAACAAGGTTAGCTGTAATTAAAGATAAATTGTCTGTAGGCATTTTTCGAATATTTCACTAATTTACTTATTTGCGTACTTACCGTTACAACAAGTGTTCAAAATGATGATCTTGAACATTGACGCATTTTCTGAAACGTATCGACACAGATAACACTGCATGACAAATTTCTTCGAATCAATCGCAACGCAAGCTTTTCTTATACGCTCCATGTCTTCTCTTGATATTGGCATTTCGCTGTATATTTGTTGTTTTAATTTTCCTCATAAATAAAAATCCATAGGTGTTAAATCTGGGGAATATGCGGCCCATCTGTTATTTCCTGTCCAACCAATCCAACGATCTCCAAATTTTCTGTTTAGCAATTCAGTAATAATCCGCGCAAAATGAACAGGACATCCATCTTGCTGGTATCACATTGATTGTCGTACATTCAATGGAAAATCTTCTAATAATAGTGGCAATATTTCTGTTAAAATCTGTGCATATTTGCGACTATTTAACGATCCATGGATAAAATGAGGACCAATTATTTTATTAAGAATTCATTAAGAATTCCGGCCTAGACGTTTATAGACCAAGGTCTCGCCTGTCCACTTCTCTCATCTCCAATATGGGTTTTCTACTGACCAATAGTGGAAGATTTACTTGTCCATTGTTTGCAAATATAGCTTCGTCAGTAAATAAGAGATTCAGTAAAATAGAGTCAGTAAAATAGATTTTAGTGACAAACATATCATCTTCTTGTATTCTTTGTAGTGCTCATTTACAGAATTTTGAAAATCATTGCCATGTGACTCTTGATAAAGTGAGATATGGAAGAGATGAAATTTGTTGAAACGAAGTATTCGCAGAACACTTCGTCGACTAATACCATTTTTACGTTCAAGCTGTTTTGTACTGATATGTGTTTAGTGTTCCAGCGGCTAAAATGTTCGTTGAATTTCCATCGTCAGTTGCTTTCTTGATTCGTTTGCGTTTTTTATTATCCACACTTCCTGTTTCTTGAAAAGTTTGTACTATGTTTGTATTATGTATTGTAAAACAGAATGAGGAATGGACACGATCGGGAAATCTTTCAGCATACAAACGTACTGCTTTTCTCATAATTTGGGGACATTCACCATAGACGAAAATCATATCGACTTTTTCCGCTTTCGTATAATGCATTTCGCAAGACACGCACTTTAATCGATAGATGAATTCAAACTGATCAGTAAATATTGATAATGCTATGTGCGATACAATTTAAACGGTATGTAAATATTTACATACACTTGAGCGGTATATCAACCAGAAGAGAAGACACGAAATTATTCGAAGAGTGCCTTGAAACAATTTACTTTCCATTGCATACAATTATTTTCCATTATTGACCTTGCGTAACCTTAAATGCCCTTCAATTATAGGTCATTGTATTCGTCTTAAAATGCTCTGTCAGAATGTAAGTAAAAAACCATATCATTCCATTAAAAAAAACAGATTTGACCTTTGCCTATCTTTTACGTCTCCACCTACAAAACATCACATTATGTGCCCCTCTTAACTAAGCAACTTTTGTTTGACACTTTTTCTTCTATTAAAAACAAGCAAATTATTCAGGTGATCTGTTTTAAATGCCCCTCCCTATATATATATATATATATATATATACATATACACAAATAAAATATTATAATACTGTGTGTGTAACTTTAATGTTTCCTTTTTTTCACAAATTCACATTTTATTTTTTAAATAACATAATATGCATTATAAATGCAACTTTGTCTTGTCATGTCTGCCATCATGCACTATCTATGAGTCAAGACGCTGCAAAGTGAACATGTGGGCTCGCTATGGCAGTTGTGTACTTCGTGGTCACAAAGGTGTTCGCACGAACACGATCAATTGCAAATGGGTCTTCTCACATCATATAATATCGGCAGATAAATCGCCTCGACGCCGCATTCACACTACAATTCTTCAACGCTGCTCTCTAAGCAAGACGAACATCTTCCTATAGGAGAGAAAAAATTTCACTTTATATTGTCCAATTTTGATCATAGATACAATTATGTACTTTACCCATGTGACATCTTTTCTGAAACTTGTGCCGACCACAGCTTAAAGTCTCTGAATACAGTAATGGACAGATGTGTTCGATGTCGATACACAGCTGATTGCAATTGTATTTATCGCAGGTTCTCTTCTTCTTGCAGTGCTTCTCAGAGCACGTATCATCGGTCTTGTCAAGTCCTTGCAAGCCATCTTGCGGTCCATGTTATCACAACAACACTTGACATCAGTGTTCAAGTCACATCCCGGACATTCCCTCACGTGACATGGAGCCTTGTAGATGTGCGGATTATCTGCGTGAACAAATAAAAATTTGATTTAACGCGTCTGCACTGATGATAAGACGCAAAGCTCGATTAAAAATACAAAGCCTTACTAGGCTGGCCACATTTCAAGCGCTTTGTGCAGATCGGCACAGGATTCATACAACTCTCTCTTTATTCCGTTAATGGTTTTTGACCGCATTGACTCTTTCAGACGTCACAGAACAGAGCTCGCAGGATCCCGGATGACAGACCTTCTGACAATGTTTCTTGCAGTTTAATGTTTTATTACAAATATTATCACAGGAAAATGTATCTACGACATTGACATAACAAATATGGCGATACAAATGCCGATCGGAATGTGCCGGAAACGATGCAATATTGAATATTAGTTCCTCATTTCCGGTTGTCATAGCCATGAGGGCACCACAAATGCTGGTAACGCAAAAACCATGGCAGTTTGATGGCCTTGAGTCAGACGCAATCGGCAATGCGAAAAATAATCATGTGGCGAAATGTTATTTTTAAACGTATAATTTACTAAATTATTTACTTAACAATTTATTTAATTGAAACATAATCTTTTCATTTCATATCGTATAAATCTATTTTAAAATTGACATGCCTGTCGACGATTCGTATCCATTCTCAATTTCTGTTACACACATTTCTGTTATGGCCAACATGATCTTAAAATGCCATGCAATGCCAATAGCGTTTGATTGGTCGAAATTCACCTCATCCATACCCCATTATGCGCAATGCTTCACCTTTGTGACTCCATCATAGTGTTGTTTACCATAACAAGAAGAATCGATATGTCAACGGTGAAACTGCGATTATCATATTCAATTATTTGTTTTTTCCGTGCAATACAGACCATCGAGTATGTATGTATGTATATATATATATATATATATATATACAACCGCAAGTAATGCAAATGATATCAATAATATCAAATAATATCAAAATGACGTTTTATTAATCAGAGATATCGAAGCATAAGAGCCAAATTGGCGTGTTTGGCACTTCTAAGAGAGTATCCAATTCCGGCTGTTAATACGCAATAGTGCAATGAATAAAGCGTGAACATGTATCAAGTAATGACTTAGTAATTGCAATCCTTAAATTAGAGAAGGATATCTTTCTCTTTTTATACATCCAGTTTCTTCAATAAATGATAATGGATAGATGCATTAGTAACATGTCACGCAAATGTCACGTGTCATGCAAAATTCTATTTTAGAGTGCACCAACGTTTCTTCACGTATAATACGAGTACATTTTCGAGTACAAAAAGTAATTATAGCGATCTCTTGAATATCTGTCTAAATTAGACAGTGTACATAAGGAAAAATTGCGCGCGCGCGCGCGCGTGTGTGTGTGTAATTTATAATAAAATAACTGAACCTTTATACTTATGTACAAATTACAATATACAATCTAATGATTTCATCTTTCCATTCTTCAATAATTATTTTACATTATTATTACATGAATTCAGTAACTATATTATCAATTTAGAATATGGAAATATTCTTATCTGATATTAGTTAATTATTTTTATATTCGATTCCACGAAAATTTTTTTCGATAATAAGTAGCTACTTATATTCGATTTCAGAGTTATTATATGCAGCAATAACGTCTTATTAATTAATAAAAGTTTACGGTTAAATTCAAGTACAGGTAATCAATATGTTCAATCTATTTATAAACTGTGCGTAAACGCGTGTATTTTACCCTTATATCGAATTTTTTATTTCAGATTACTTATCATTTCGTCTCGATGAAATAAAAATTCTGATGTTTTGAAAAGATATGAAAATTTTTTTAATTTTTAATAAACCACATCACTTATCTTATTATTTTACGGTGAATGAAGTGTGTTGGAGATCAGGTCGTCACGAAAGCTAATGTTGAATAGCTTACGCGAGTTACATTAAATGATTACTATAAACTTTCGCGGTTTATACTTTATTCGCTTGTTTCACTATATTTACATCCGTTGCGGATTTATTCCTATAGAACTGATTGCACCAATGTTAGTTACCGCTTTACATAACGATAACTAATCAAATTCTCTATTCTTGGCTATATTACAACTATAACATGCGGATATCTAAGAAGGAACCTTTAACATTCAATTAGAGATATTTAAGAAGCAATCTCTGAATATCTGAAAAAGAACTTCTAAGATTCAGCAAGAGATAGTCAACTGAAGTTACAACGCGTTATTGCAAATAGTGTGCTCGATGAATATACCTAATATTCGAATAAATTAATAAAAAATAAATGAAAATACCTATTTAAATACACTCTATTTGTTAAAAAACAAATGATTCCATTCCATTTGAATATTTTTTGAGATTAAATATTTTTGTTTTTACATTTACATCTACATCTCTGTATTATCTGCACATAGCTTGCAAGCCTGCAAAAGAAAAGAGAAATCTGTAAAAACAATGAAATCGGCAGAGGAATCCTCCACCAGTGCCAGATGATAGACTAGTGATGCGAAATTTGTCAATTTTTTTCGGTTTTTTAACAATTTCTCCAAAGTTTTTTCAAAGTTTTTTGTTTGCGGTTTTCATAAAACATTTTTATAAGCATTGAAAAAATATTTTTCGTATTATTAGAACATTTCTGAGTTAAATGCCGCAAAACAGATCTCGATATAATTTTTTGTTTAGCCGGAAAAAATTAATTAAAAAATTTACGGTATACAGTTAAACAAATTGAGAATAAAAATCATATCAAATAAAAAATCATTATGCAAAATTATATGTCATATCAAATAGATTGTACTTATAAGTAAAAAATGTATTGCTTTCTAAATATTTTTTTCAATTTCTCAGTTTTCCTCATCAAATCTAAATATTATGACAAAAATAAATAGAATTCGTTCTTTTTAAACAATAAGTAAAAATATTCAAGCCTATAAAAGCTAGATCTTTAATGCTTAAATAATTCAATGTAAATTATATATATATATATACTATCATCTATATACATGTATATATATTGTATCATATTTTTAGCTATTCAAACTGCGCGCTTGGTTTTCCAAACTTATAAACACAATTAAATTACTAGAATAATATCACAAATTAAATTAAATTGACAAGCAAATTTTAATAATTTTGATGTTCAATCCGGTATCATATTAGAAAGATGTTAATGTGCTAAAAAACTGTAAATAAATTTATTGCAAAAAATATTATCTCGGCCGGGAGTCGAATCCGGATCTCTTGTACGAGCGTTCTAAAACATTAGACTACCAAGGCTCATTCTTTTTACTCAAAATCATTAAAGTGCCGGTTATAGTTGAAAGAGTAATGATTGCTTATTGGAATTTTCTTTTTCAATTTATATTTTGTTTGAATACTTAAATGAATATGAATACTCATTAAATAATAATAGGTTTTTGTGAATAAATATACAAGCCGACAAAATTTAGGGGGGTGTTTCTGTGTTTTTGAACTTTGAAAGATGTTTCCATAGGATTTTGATGCGCTGAAAACTACGTCATTCATTTTTTCCATTTTTTAAATAATCTCGAAAACACTTTTTTTAGGTAAATTTTTTAATTAATTTTTTCCGGCTAAACAAAAAATGATATCGAGGTCTGTTTTGCGGCATTTAACTCAGAAATGTTCTAATAATATTAAAAATATTTTTTCAATGCTCATAAAAATGTTTTATGAAAACCGCAAACAAAAAACTTTGATAAAAGTTTGGAGAAATTGTTAAAAAACCGAAAAAAATTGACAAATTTTGAGATATAAAATCAAATAATTCGAAAAAAAAAGAATCGTAAAAAATATCTGACAATTTACACTTATAGCTGTATGTTTCTAATTTAAATCCTTTTTTGAAAAACTAATTTCCGACTATTTGTTCAGAAATTATTGAATTTAAAGCGCAAAGCAGCCCGTGCGTCACGGGTGCACTACAGTGCGATATCCTTTTGAGTCTGATAAATAACCACCGAATACAAGAGCATATGTGTAATCTTTTTTGATCACTAATCTCAAATCTGAAATAAAAAATGTACAATTTAAAATGTCCAATATAGAAACAACAAATTTTTTTAATCCGTACGATTTATATATAAAATCGATATTTGGTGATTTTGAAAGTCTTTGATTACTATACTATAATCATAATTTAAACTTATTAAAGGATTTAAACTTAGAAACATACAGCAAGTATAAATTGTCAGATATTTTTTACAATTTTTTTCTTTCAAATTATTTGATTTTATATGTGTGATTTTATATTTGTCAAAATTTGTCAATTTTTCCAGATTTTAATGATTTAATAATTTTTTCCAAAGCTTTTTATTTGCGGTTTGCATAAAACATTTTTACAAGCATCGAAAAAATAAATAACAATAAATAAAGGGCAAAGTAAGAGTCAAACACATTTTTTAAATTGTCACGCAATTAAAAAAAATAAATTATAAATAAAGAAACGTAAAATTGAAAAAATAATAATAAACTCAGTTTAAATTCAAATAATTACAAGTTTTAGCTACCGGATTGAGCTCTCTTCATTAACTTATCATAAAAATCGCTGTACAAAATTAATTATCGAAAATGCTCACATATTCACTATAATCACAGCTCGAATGAGTCTTCATGTAGAACTCGACATTATTCACATACGATTGAATAGTCAAATGAGTTTCATATCTCTTGAAAAGGTTCTAGTTGATAAAAAAAATAAAAAGACTTCTTACAAAAAAATACACGCAAATAAATTACATACCGGAAATCTAATAAGAAATAAAAACTCACCAAAAATCATGTGTAAATTATTCAAACAAGTGTGTCCATATAAGTATGAAAACCCATTAGAATATACAAAGTTTAGTGAAACGCAGATGTGTAAGACGGACATTGTGTAACGATTATAATATATGTTCGCTGATACGGCTCAACACGGATTGAGAGAAGAGACGGACTATCAGTATAAATGTTTTAAACATCGAAAAAATATTTTTGGTATTGTTGGAATATTTCTGAGTTAAATAACACAAAATAGATCTCGGTATCATTTTTTGTTTAGCTGGAAAAAATTAATAACAAATTTACTTCTGAAAAAAACTGTTTTCGTTATTATTTAAAAAATGGAGAGTCTCATGGAAAAAAATGTAGTCATTGTCAGCGCATCAAAATCTTACGGAAACATCTTTCAAAGTTGAAAGCACAAGAGCCCCCCTAAATTTTGTCGGTTTGTGATATTTTTAGAAACTCAAAGTTTTGAATATCATTACATTTCTTTAACGTGAAAATTTTGAATAAATACAATTTATAGCTCAATTACAAATTTTTATTTTCATCGTGCATACTAATTGCAACAAACCGACTGCTAATACTAAATTTACAATGCATGTCGCGCGTGTATATATATATGTGTGTTTCGTTTATGTGTTTTTTTTGTGATATTCTCTTGCACTTCTGCCTATATTACTGACTAATGGCTGCTAAGTGAATAAGAGAACATAAGAAGTGCAAAATGCGATGGCAAGATCCCGTAATATCTCGCACGTAAACATCGTCCTAATATTGTATGATCGTTTGTAAAACATTCTCAGAATTGTTAATATAGTGTTTTAAATTTCAACGCGATAACTTTAAGTGGACCCCAATAGACGAATTTGTATCTACGCGCCGAGAATTATTTTCGTGAGAAAACGTACGTTTATAATAATAATACATCAAAGTTCCTAATCACGGTGTGCGTATGTCAAATAAGCGTGATGAATAATCGTATACGCCAAGAACATTTTGCTGAAGTATCTCAAAATTTGGCTAGATACTGATATGAAAATAATTTTATTGAACTATCAAAATAATTGAGCACAAGCGTAGCATGATGGACAGCGCGTGAGTCTACTAGTTCTGCTAATCCAAGCAGAACAATAAGTCACAATAATGTCAAAATGACATTAAAATTAATCGAAAATAATTGAAAAATGATTTTTAATGATCATTTTGGAGTGACATCATTTTGATATCATAATGACTTGTTGTTCTGCTTGGATGATCTGCAAATTCGGGTTCGATCCCCAGCAGATTCAAGAAATTTTCACGCGCTCGTAGCTCCTCTTCGATGGTCTGTTAAACCATCAAGAGTATTTATTGCTAAGAAAACTTTAAACTGCTATTCGGAATCAGTGTTAAATTATAGATTCCATACATGAAGAATAGAAACCAGGAGACTGAATTATACTTTCAGAAAATGTGATCAATCAGGTTTCTGAATTAGTATTGGTGGAGCTCGGTAGGCAGTGTTTGAATCGCAAAACTCCTTTCATATACGTTTACGCACACACAATCACATACAATAATCAAAGAATAAAGGAGTTATTCTTTGATATCACGTTTTAATAGTAACAGGAAGACGTAAATTGTCATTTAAACTAGAGCGAGCATTCTTCATGTAAAACTGATACGACCTACCATGCAAACTGCGAGAACTGTATCGTGGAACGAAAATGATATCTCGATCGAACTAATTCAGATGACCACTTTGAGCACATAATCTGACGGCATCGTCCATATAAGTTTGGTCTCCTGGCTTCTTCATAATCCCATATATCTGTGTATAACCTGCGTGCGCACCACAGACATATGTACGAGAGGAAGGCCCTGTCCCGACTTTGAAATGTTGCGTCATTGAGATGAATGAAAATTAATTTATTTGTAGACTCTGAGGCCCTTTCTCGTAATTAAACGAACAATTGATTGGATTTATAACATCATTACATGGTTTCACAATTGGATTTACGACATTATTACATTGGTTTACAATTGACTTAATAAAATATGATAGTTCTCGATGCGTTTATTTGTAAGTGAAAATGAGATGATTCTCATGATATGACATATACAAGCGTTAACTTTTATTAACTTTTATTATATGTTAATAAAATTATCTTATTTCATTGTATGGTTATAATTTATATTCATGGCTAATATTCATGACTAAGTAAAGTCGAAACGTTCCGTGAAACTTATATATGTATTTAAATAAAATAAATATTACCATATATTATACACCTAATATAGCTCATTTTAATTTTGTAACCTGTTTCTGTATTTAATTGTTTATTGTAAGTTATACGAGCGTAAAAAGTGATATTAATTATTAATTTTACTTTGTGATATCTTAATTTGAATGTAGGACGTTCAAGCATGATGAACAATGCTACAAAAAGTTTTGATTTTCTGAGTGTTCTATGTATAATTATTTTAATAGCAATAAAATTTCTTTTAGATCAGTATCTTGCTAAATTTTTAGACATTTCAGCAAAATCGCTCTTTCCGTGTATGTTTCACGAAAAACCTTGGTGAAAATAAAAATTGATGGCGTAAATTAGTATACGGAGAGGAGGAGGGAGGGGAAGAACAAAACCATAATTCTTAGAAAGGATAAATTAGAACAGTGAAATATAAAAGAAACATCTTAACACTTTGATTATCTAGCTGATTTTGGATTATCAAATTGAATTTAATAAACAGGGCACAATTATACTAATGTTTTATTTTGTTTTAATGCCTTAATATAAGGATTATGTCCAGTTTTATAGAAAAATTTGGGCCCTGAATGAACAACTTGAAGACATGTCTAAAATTTTAAGACATCGAAAGAGAATAAAAATTCCATAAGCTTATAGGAGAGGTTTTCTGAGTGTTAGAACTATACAAAATTCGTTATTATGAGCATGTATCACTAGTCTTATCCGATTTCTCTGCATCCAGGACATCTCCTCGTGGTGACGGCGATAATGGATTGTATTAAAAACATTAGAGTAATATTTGAAATGTATTTGGTATATTCTAGAATATTACTGCTCTTGCAAAAATAGCTGTCGTACAGTTGAGTATTGTGTGCAACGTGGTGACAGTCATATGTTCGGGGCTCAAACTGGACATAATCCCTTTTTTTTACATTACTTCTTTAATATCTTAAATATTTAGTAAAATTGTTTTTAATGGAGTAAATAACACCTCACCTACAAAAGAATAATAGGAATTTTACAAATTTTATGCGTCACATAAATAGAATGGGCATGAAAGATACATGTTTTGAAAGAGCTATTTTGTATTTCAATTAATTGAATATCGCCAAAAATTTAAAAATATTTTCATATGATAACAGTACTAAAACTACGTCGTCCATAAACATTTGACAGTCATCGTCAAAACGGCGTTGCTGTACTGAAAGATACAAAATTGTCGTTACAAAAAATTTTTCTTGAGTGAAATTTCCAAGTCTTTTTTAGTTATTTGCGATTAGTTTTTAAAGAAAGTATTTTTTTTATCGTATACTATATAATATATACATTAATGTAATTAATGTAATTAAGAATGTAATTACAAATTCTTTGTTTATTTTAGTTTATCTCATATTCTGTGATTAGATTTTTTACACATAATGTTATGAAAGAGCCGGTATTGAGAGCTATGAAAAAGCCAGTTCTATTATTGCTTTGTCAAGCTCCTTAATTGCATATCCAGAAATGTTATTTTCAGTACAAATTGACTTTCTATTTTTTTAGTTTCAATTCAGGCAATTTTAATACGTTAGTACTTTTTTGAAATATATCGTACTGATGATCAATCCATTTTCATTCGGTTGATGTCGATATATCATCGCATAGCGTCAATATATAATATGATTCTATCAGCACATTTCTGCACAAAATTATCTTTAAATGCAGCCTCCTTCAAGGAACATCCATGCGCATATTTGTAGGTAAATAGATTTTCATATATTTCTGTTTTATAAAACAGCAGTCTGCTTATGTTGCTGCTATATTAAGTTATACTGAAGTATTTTATCGACTCAATTTCCATATTTCACTCTTTTTAATTGTCTATCATGTTTAATAGATTATTCTGTATGTAATGAAGACTGGTATCAGTGCAAATTGTATTTTGACTGAGCTCATACTTCATGTGGCAATAAGAAAAATTTTCATTTCTTTTACAATAAATATTTTTATTCAAAATATTATTTGTTTTGTAAAATTTCCATTATTTGCACATTTATTAATTTTCTTAAAATATATTATTTGTTAAAAGATGATGTTTTCATTTTATTTGTATTAAAGCTTATACAATTTAGTACTTGGCTCTTTCCAAACCACATTATTTTAAAAAAGTTAAATTTTTTGTTTATGAAAAATAGTGATTAAATCTCTGTCAATGACTAAATATTATTTTTCTGTTAAATTGAATCTTATATGTAGATAAATGAGTATATTTAAGTAAGAAAGCGATTATTTTGTTTAACACCAAATTAAATATTCTTTTCATATTTTGAAAAAAAAACATCTCTTTCATGCCCTCTTTCCCTTATAGATGACATAGCAGACAAAATGTTAAGAAGTAAATGTCATTTTTATGTTTACTGTTCCAATTTACGCTTCCTAGAAGTTTTGTTTTACACTTTTGTCACTCACTCCTTTACATTCAACTTATACTTTGATCTTTAATTTTTGTTAAAAAAGAGCAAGTTCGATATCAGCATGGATTTATTCATCCGAATATACCGAATGCTGAACGAACACAAACAATCTGACCAATTCGACGATGAAACAAAGCTTTCTCCGCGCGCAGACACAGACTTTTGTTTAGTTATAAATATATATCGAGTGTAAAAAGACAATATACATATACTTTGTATTTATGCAAATGACGCGTTTTCCTATGCCGCGCATTCTTCGTGACGTATTCGAAGATTGTTAGATAACAGTTTGACCATTCGTTTTCGATTCGCTAATAGCGTATTCAATTTACTCGACTTGACTCGACTCTTAATCAATAATCTGTTCTGTTTAGCTGTAAAAGAAGAGCTAAACTACTGCAAGAAATGCAGCTAAAAAGAACAGATAGTTGATTTGAAGTCAAGTCGAGTCAGTAAATCGAATATGCTAGATCTTTCTGGAAGAAGTAACATCAAGGTTGTTAATTGGTGCGCGAAGGGTGCTGGAAAAACGTTATTATTAAGTTATTAAAGTAATGACATCGATGTATTTCTTTTTCTATATAATCACGATCCTCTACATCATTTCCTACATCAGTCGTCTCGTTCTCATGACTAGCCTCCCTCGAATTTTATATAAATGTGTTATCTCTATGAGATTATCCGTCAGAATATCGAAGATAAAGCGACGCGAGTACTAAGACCATTCGCATAGATACATTCTTTCTCCCATACATTGATTTTCCGTATGTACTCGTATTCCGAGTAAAATAAAAAAGGAGCACGGCAGTGTCTCGTGCCATGATGCTGCTCTTATCTTAGCGCCGAGACGCTATTATGTCTCCAAATATAATTTGTATAAAGTAGTGCGTCATCAGCGATACGACTTGGAAGGAGGTAATTCTACATAAAATAGACAGATAAATAATAGAAAATAGAATCGTATATGAAACTTCCATATTCTGGAGAAAATAAATAACTAAAAGATTAGAAAATCAATCAGCGTTTTCGAGTCAATTTATTAAAGAGTATAAAGTCTCAGAAAATTTTTCTTAGTATTTTTTATACAATTTTTTATAATTTCTATACAAATTTCAGAACTTCTGTATAATTTTTTATAACTTTTTAGAACATTTCTCTGAATTGAAACACTTTTCAGAAGTGCTTAAAAAATTTATATCTTTCCTGGAATTCTTTATATATGTGAATTCAGATTATTCTAAGACCTTGAAAATATTTTATTCTATAACTTAATTGTGAAAATTTATAAAATCTAAAGAAATATTTTTTCAGAAATGTTCATAAATTAAAAATATAAAGTTCTTTAAAAATATTGTGAGCTTTTATGAACAGTTTTTTCACCAGGACTATTTATAAGTTAACTTCCAATTAAACAACTACGTAAGCATAAATATACAAATATATTCTACTTAACAAAATGAAATTCTTCTCTCTATTTTTTATTATTTTTAAACAGACTGTTAAATTATTTTATACTGTGATAGCATTAAATAATTTATATTGAATATTGTCCAGATTTAGAAATAATAATAAAAAACATCAGTATTGTCGAAATTATCAAGAATCTCTCAAAATTTTGTTCTCTCAAAAGCTTTTCTTTTATTTTTGACTATAAAAACTGTTATTCCTTCCCAGTTACATGACCAATAACAGACTACTCTGTACTAATCGGTAGATTAAATGTCTTCTCTACAAAATCTCTCTACTAGAAGTCTTGTGACAAAAGAATGTCATTAGATATATCGAATCCTCGGTACATCAGGTAGAAAAGTGCACTTGCCTCGGCATATACAATTGCAACGTAAATTAGTTTATATTGTTGTATATTATATGTATATAGATACTGATGTACGTAACTAAGATTTCGCCGATATTTCGTCAAAATCTGATTAGCAGTTTCCTTTATTACAAAAAAATGTCAAAAGACAAAATCTCATTTCAGTAATATAAATCTTTTGTTCTATACCTCTGATAAATAAAACCTCTAATAAATTATTTCTCCTTACAAGAAGAAACATATTCCACGAGTTTCTCTTTTTTTAGAAAACCACTCTGTACTCTCATATCTATATACACATTAGCATATATACAGGATATACACAGAATATCCCAGACGTCAGCGTTTCCTTTTCAGCCAAACAAGATTGTTCGTCCGTGCTATTAATAATTTACTGCTCACTTCAGTACTACCTCTTATCTCAACGTCAGGCCGATTATTTTCCTTCGGTTGACTTTCGGTGTAGTTCCATCTTACATCATTGATCGCGAAGGATGCGTCACGTTCTAGGAAATTTCGCATATATTTCAAGATATTACGAAAGAATGGCATTGTTCTCCCTTCCAAAGAAATTCATCCAGTTTCGGCTTTTTTTCTCTCTCATTTCCCTTTGCTTTTCGCTTGATATTGACTCTCTTCACTGGATTCAAACAATATCCCGTAACTCGATCATTTTTCTCCTCTCCATTCCATTCTGCCTTTTCTTCTTCGCCCGTTCGTTTGTATTTTAGGCCTCTTCGGAATGTGAACCCTGAGAACTGCGTTTCTTCTTGTGGTTGTTATGATGATGATAGCTGTGGTGCTGATGGTGGTGATGATGTTCTCGATGTTGCATCAAAGCGTCTGTCTCCGGCTGGTTTTGATGACCTACTAAGAGATCCAAGGTGCCTTTAGGTACAACGGGCGCCTGTTCGCCTGTTGGCGGAATCGGTGTCGCGATCGGTGACTCGACCGGAAGTGGCACGCAGTGTAATACGTAACATCTCACACCCGCTAAGATAAAGCCTAAAACAATAAAAATAATAATTAGAGGCGTATTTTTACATTGGAGTCTCATCAATGATGATTCAAGTGGTGACGAGCATGTGCGTGTCACCAACGCGCCGATCGATTGAACGCGCTTATAATCCTTTATTTGACGCTCTGCAATCGGCTATTCTGCCTATTCTACAATAGGGTCGCAAGCCGTAAGAAAGAAATTAATCAATTGACAGTTACAGTTGAATAAGAAAAAAAATAATACATCATGAATACTTAATTTCTTACGGCTTATGGATGATCTTCTTATAGAACCTAGATCGATAAATTGATGCAAGCTGGAAATATTTTCATAACTCTACAAAATCATTGAGGAGAACACAGTATTCAATTTCTTCACCACGATATGGAACGCGTTTATACGTAGACTGCTAGAAAAGTTTCTGCAATCTAGTACTTCCAGTGACATCAACGTTCTGCTACTATCATATCCATAAAATTAGATGTTTTTAACCTATAATTCAATTGACAGTTTGTACCCAAGCCAACTAGTTTTGTTTGCAGTATTTTAAAAGAAGTAATTTTGTAAGAAAATGGAAATTTCGCATAAAAATTTTCGGGCAATGATTTTTTACGATTACAAATGTAATCTAACTCCGAAACAATGCATCGATCGACTTCATTTGGCTTTTGGGGATGATTGGCACCATCCAATAAAACTGTTTATAATTGGTTTGCCGAATTCCAGCGTGGATGTACCTTTCTTAGTGATAAATTCCGTGAAGGTCGTCCATCCACGTCTGTTGTTGCTACTAATGTTGATGCTGTGCGTGAAATGATTGAGCAAGACCGGCATATAACATAGCGAGATTCAGGCATCCTTTCATTGACATGAAAGCAATACATACGATTTTGCATGATCATTTGAGCGTACGGAAACTTTGCGAAACCAACAAAAGTTGTTCGATCACGCAGTGCTGCCAAGCAAATGATTGCTTGTTTCTTCGGTTATACCGGACATGTGACAACCGTGGCTTTAGAGGATCGAAGGATTGTAAATACTGATTGGTATACATTTTATTTGCCAGAAGTCATAAATGAATTGCGTAGAACAAATCAAAATCGTCGCACCATCCTTCATCATCACAACGCCAGCACGTCAAACCGTTGATTTTTTATCCAGTAATAATGTCGAATTGATGACTCATTGTCCGTATTTACCTGATTTATCACCTAATGACTTCTTTTTGTTCCCAAACTTAAAAATAAGATGCGTGATGACCGATTTGAGTCGCCTGAAGCAGCTGTTGAAACATTTCGTACACTGATATCTGAGATTACAGCTTAGAGTGGAAAAAATGCTTCGAAAATTGGTTCGAGCGTATGCAAAAATGTATCGATCTTAAAGGCGAATACTTCGAAAAACATTAAAGCCATTTACCGAATTGTATATGTTTTTTTTCATATTGTTTGCAGAAACTTTTCCAACAGCCTACGTATTGTAATTAAAGATTTTTCGCGTGTTCTGCAAGAGCGTGTCTTATGATGTATAATATCAAGATAAAAGCTAACGTGACGCAAAAGAAGAGTTTTCCATATCTAAGAAAAGACTTACCAAGTATAAGTAGGGCAGCGCCTGCCACCAGTAACGCCAACCTGTGGTTGGTGGTCGTTGCACCCGGAACGAGTTGGACGAGACCGACCACGAGCACTACCGCACCCAACAATAGGCACACCACCACAGCGTGCAGTCCGGATATCTGTAGGCAACGATCTTCATCAGACAATGATATGCTTATTTTTGCCTTCCGGCGCTTATACATATTATATATATACACTATTATATTGTTTATAAGTTTTTAAACATTCTTAAATATAAAATAAAAACACATTCTTTGAGTTTTTGTTTAATACAACTATAATAATTTGCCTCGATAGTTTAAAGGCTTAGGACGGCTTGTACGGAATACAAAAGATTCGGATTCAACTCCCAGCCGAGGTAATATTTTTCGCAATAAATTTAATTATAGTTTTTCAGCACATTAACATCTTTCTAATATAACTGATTGAGCATCAAATTATTAAAAATTGCTTATCAATTTAATTTAATTTGTGATAAGTCCGGAAAACCAATTCGGCGCGCAGTTCGAATGACTATAAATATGGTATATATACATGTATATATGTAATAACTTATATATATATATATATATATATATATATA
>NW_017305672.1:1836053-1841888 GCF_001594115.1 Trachymyrmex septentrionalis
TATATATATATAATTCACTTTTAATGTTTTAAATAATTTAATTATTTAAAGCATTAAAGATCTAGCTTCGACCGGCTTCCAGTTTATCGATTGTGTTCTCACTTAGGTCTAAAATAAGATTTTTATTGTTTGCAATAATTTGGTTTTTTTAACTATAAAATAAATAAAATATCTGTGTCATAGATTAGAAAACTTATTAATAATTTAATAACTTAATTTAATAACTTAATTTTTTCGCATGAAAAATCCTCCTTTTGCTTTTATTGTAACTTTACATATTTTGGCATTGTAAATTAATTTCTCAAGCGTACCTAATGACATTTTTTTCCAGATCCATTGGCGTCATTGCCAGAGTTATGGATGACTCATTTTTCTTATCTATTATTCAGAGATTTTTTTATAAATTGCAAGCCGGTAATTTTTATCAGAATTCCACTCAGATATCGCATTGATAGTGCCTTTCTTAACATCAATGTATCTGCATGGAATGCTGATAAAAATTAGTTCGGTTTGTTAATAAACAAATTGAGAGTCGCGAAATGACGAATTATGCCGCGAAAAGTTGAGGTATCAAACTAATTACTAAATATAGTAAATTAACTTACGACAAAAATCAAAAACAATTCATTATCCAAGTTATCGGCAAATACAAAAAATGCATCTCAATGTAAATAAAAGTACTTTACTTAAATCGCTTCAATAAGAAATTTAACTTGCATAACTTACAGAGCTTGTTGAGATTATATGAGACTGAAATTCGAAATATTTTGTAAAATTTGGTTATTCTTGTAATATTCGATGCAATAAATAAATTTATTATTACTTATATATTTTTTATTTAGACAGTTGTCAACTGTCATCGCAATGCGTATCCTTGTAACGCTGTCAATTTCCTGTGAAAATTTTATTTTTGTGAAGTTTACAGGAATATTTCTAGCTGTTAAAAGATTATTGTTACGGCGGTGTAATATTTTTTTTCCTATGCGCAAAAATTGAAATTGAAGAAGATAGAAAGATTACAAGTCAGGAATAGAGACAGTACGACGCAACGCGAGGGTAAGACTGGGATTGGAAGAGTGGCGGGATTGTTTTAGAATAGGGGAGATACGATCAGAGATCTCAGCCCAAGCGGCAAACCGTAAAACTTCAAGCGTCGGTGTATCGCATGCTACAAGATTTCTTAAGAATATTAAATTAAATATATTAAGAATTAATATTAATTATTTAAATTCTGTCATATTGAAATTTTATATTTTTGTAAATCAATACAAGGTCGTCTGAGCATAATTAATTATTATTTATTCAAAATTTAGAATATTCATTAAACTCGATTGATATGTACTAAGAATGGAACAATAATTGGTCCAGACAAATGGCGTTCATTTGATAAGAAAATAGATTCGAGCAATTTACTATAGATTACCATAGATTCGAGCAATTCAAGCCGTTTCATCATTCCGTACTAGAAAAGAAAAGAAGAATGGATTAAAAGAAAAGTGAATATAACGCAAAATAAGTATTTACATCTTTATTAATAGTGTAACCGGCCGGCACGGGTTATTGTCCAATTATTGACGGAGACGTTTGAAACGACTCGAAAGGGTCACCGTGATATTTTAAAGGCCTTAGAGGCCTGACGTAAGATGGTCATAGGTCGCGTGTTCCGGCGAGAAGGGGGGGCAGTGGCGTCGACCCTCACAACGCTCCTTGCGCGACGCGGGAGACTTCCGAGTTATAACCTACGTACGAGAGGGTTTGAAGTGTTCCGGCGGAGAGAGCTGAAGGTCCCTGGGCAGTGACTCGGGCCCGGAGGAATCCTGCGGGAAGATAGAAGATAGAACTCTCTGCCTTTAGCCTCTGATATATAGTGACCTACATCCTCGTCTACCAGCGCGGTTACCTCTCTTTGTCATTCTATAGAAAAGCAATTTTTATTTACCAATGCGGCCGTTTGAATTAGAATTGCAATTATTTAAATAAAAAAAACTAACAATTAATATGAATTGAGTGAAGGATAACTGAAAGGAAGAATTGAGCAGCTTCTACAAGCGCGATCAATTCTGAGAAAAGAAAGATTGAGCAGCTTCTACAAGCGCAGTCAGTTCCGGAAAAGGGATAGACTGAGCAGCTTTTATAAGCGCGGTCAGTCCCTTGGAGTATTAGGAAAAACAGAGTATTAAAGAACTAAGACATTTGTATCTTTTTTTCTTAAGAATTATATCATATTGCGAGATATTCCAAAATTTCTGTTTTTCGACAGATTCCGATTCGAATAGAGATTCGGCTAAATAAAAAATGATCACGGAATTCGATTTTCGCCGCGTTTATGTAGGCGTTAGTCGGTGGCGCTCGCGAGTCGGGAGGAAGAGAGGGCACGATTTTCCAGAAATTAGAAGTATGTGACACATTTGAGTACTGAATTTCCCATAGAAATATTGACCATATCAAACTGGAATTTGCGGCACGGAAGCAACAAATTTAATGTAATTTTAAAAGATCGAATCAATTTCTTATTATTTAATAACATTTTGAAATTATTAGTTAGTCTAATTTTTAGGTCTTTCTCCCTGATCCGTGCCGCTCCTTCTCCGATTTATGATTGGTTGGCGCTCACTAACGCGACTAGTTCGCGTTCGCTTATACTATTTCGGCCGAATAAAGTAATTATAACGATTAAGAAAACGATAACTAAATAAAAATGTAATGAATATGCCGCAGGGCCGCAAAATAATAATATTCTTAGCTTGAGCGAAATCTCATGCGGAAGTTCAAGTAACGGGCAACACGCGCGTCGCGGGCTATGATTGGTGCGCGATATAATCGACGTTTATTTCGTGGGATTACAAGAGTTGTAACGCTTTAATCAAATTAGTTTTTACAGATTCTTACGCAGTAATGCGAGACCTCAATATGTAGGAACGATTTCCTCGCCTGCGGACCTCTTCTCACAATCTCGTCGTCAGGCATTGGCACATGGCACGCGTCTCGCGAATGTTTTGATTGGCTCGCGATAGCCAATCAAACGCATGTGTCACGTCGTACCGGAGTGATAGAGAGCAATACTATTACGAATAAGTTTTCGCTTGGAATACTCGCGCAAAATATTTAACTAGAATATTTTAAATGGATGATGCGAAACTAATTAACAAAAGTAAGTCAGCGTAGAATGTAAAAGGTAGAAAAAAACTTGTACAGACGGCAAGACGTGACACTATTTTTAAAAACCTATTTAAAAAAATTTTAAATTTCAAGGCACCGCACAATGGACGGAAAAATTCGGCCGATGCTTTAATTTTTGACCAATTTTAATGTACTTTTTTTTATTTGCTCGAAATTGAATGAGCTATAAGCGCATTCTAAATTAATTTTGACTATGATTCAAATTATAAATTGCCAATTCAATATTCGTTATCGTACAATTTTCCCACCTGTATCGATCCATCTTTGTTGCCGTTGCGAATTATAATTGTGCGTAAATATTGGGTTGTTCGGAAAGTAATTTCGTTTTTTCCCAACAGAGGACTTAATTGTATTTTTTCACAGCCAACTTCACACTTAAGCCAACTTCACGCATAATCATTATATATTTTGACAGCTGATATAGCAAGGCTTGCTTGTGAAAAAAGTTCGATTGATTCTACGCAGTAGTTTTTGGTTGGTGCCCTATCAAATATGGAAAGTGAAAAGCAGCATTTTCGGCATATTTTATTTTTTTACTATCGAAAAGGTAAAAATGCTATTCAAGCAAAAAAAAAATTATCCGATGTGTATGGAGAAGATGTACGAGGGTCGTTTGAAAAGTCCGTGCAAAGTCAGAGAGATAGCACTACTGGCGCGTATCAAGGTTAGATTTAGTTAGTAGCATCTCTTGGAGGAACACACACCAAGTTACAGCCAGATCGGTCTATTTGTTTGTGTTTGGCATTCATTTGAATCGAGGAAGTCGAGTGATTTTCACGATAACGCACCAGCTCACACCTCAGCAGTTGTGGTCCCAAAATTAATGGAATTAGGGTTCCAACTCGTCTCACATCCCCCCTACTCTCCAGACTTGGCTCCCTCGGACTACTATTTGTTCCCCAATATGAAGAAATGGCTGGCGGGAAAAAGATTTTATGGAAACGAGGACGTGATTGCAGAAACAAATGGCTATTTTTCAGACTTGGACAAATCCTATTATTCGGAAGGGATCAACAAATTAGAACAGCGTTGGACGAAGTGTATAAGCCTAAAAGGTGACTATGTTGAAAAATAAAAAAAGTTTACCCCAAAAAATTAAGTAGTTTTTATTTTTGCACGGACTTTTCAAACGACCCTCGTATTGATAGAACGCCAGTGCCAAAACTGGTTTCTGTGGAATTTCGATCCGGCAATTTTGATGTTGAAGATGTACCACGTTCTGGAAGGCCAGTTGAAGCTGATGAAGACACAATAAAGACATTAATTGATGCAAACCGGCGAATAACTCGTGAGATCGCTGAGAGATTAAATTTATTGAATTCGACCGTTCATGATCATTTGAAACGCCTAGGTTTAATCTCAAAGCTCGACATATGGGTTCCTCGTGTTCTTTCGGAAAGAAATTTGTGCCGTCGCATTGACGTCTGTGATTTGCTTCTCAAACGTCAAGAAAATGATCCATTTTTGAAGCGCATCATCACTGGGGACGAGAAATGGGTTGTCTACAACAATGTTAAACGCAAGAAATCATGGAGTAAAAAAGATGAACCGGCTCAAAGCACTTCGAAAGCCGATATTCATCAAAAAAAGGTGATGCTATCTGTTTGGTGGGATTTCAAAGGAATCTTTTTTTTTTTGAGCTTCTACCGGACAACACAACGATCAATTCTGAAGTGTACTGTCATCAGCTGGACAAATTGAATGATTCACTTAAGCAGAAAAGGCCAGAATTGATCAATAGAAAAGGTGTAGTGTTCCACCAAGATAATGCGAGACCTCATACAAGTTTGGTAACTCGCCAAAAGCTTTTACAGCTTGGATGGGATATACTGCCACACCCACCATATTCTCCAGATCTGACACCTTCTGATTATTATTTGTTCCGGTCTCTACAAAATTTTTTAGACGGTAAAACCTTTACTTCAAATGAGGAAGTCAAAAATCACCTGGATCAGTTTTTTGCCAGCAAAGAACAAAAATTTTATGAGCGTGGAATCATGCTACTGCCAGAAAGATGGCAAAAGGTATTGGACCAGAATGGACAATATATAATTCAATAAAATATTTATTCACTATAAGAAAATCGTCTTTCATTTTCATTAAAAAAAAAACGAAATTACTTTCCGAACAACCAAAAAAGTTTCACGCTCTCTCGTACCTGGCGCCCAACTTATTTAGAGAAATTGCTGATATTTGTGAAACATCTGTCTGGTTGTCGAATTAACTCGCACTAAAATTCCTTTAATTAAGAAATTTAATAAAGAGCACGCAACGAAATTGTACCGTTGCTCACGAATACGGTCACAGTATATATACGAGTATATATATTAGGTGTACAAAAAAGTTCTGAGCTTTTTTTTGTAAAATTCAATCTTTATTTAAAAACAAACGAAAAAAAACGCTTGCTGCGTAACGCCAAGCTGTTCTGCAAGCTCCTTTTCAGTTTGCGCAGAGTTTATATCCAGCAGTGCTTGCAATTCGTCCGTTTCAATCTTTTCAGGGCGTCCAGCACGCGATTCATCTTTAAGACTGAAATCTCCTTGGCGAAACTTTTGATACCACCTTTTGCATGTTGCATGACTTACAGCGTTCTCTCCATATGCAGCACAAATCATTTCAGTGGCTTCAGCAGCATTTTTCTTCAGATGAAACGCG
>NW_017305672.1:1841988-1847600 GCF_001594115.1 Trachymyrmex septentrionalis
AGATAAATTTTTTTATAAACATGGTATTGAAATGTATCACCCTAAAAGGTGATTATGTTGATGAATAAAAAAAAATTTTGCAAAAAAAATGTTTTCATTGTTAGTCTCGGGACTTATTGATCCATGTGTTATATAAAATATGATTGGAAACAAGACCGTTTATGTTAAATATATTACTTTAAATACGAAGCGCTACTACGGTCTGAATGTTAAGATGTTGAACTACTATATATATTCATTTAAATGAATTAATTTCAGAAATGATAATTGCGTGCCGATATACTTGTCGGACTTTCAACGCAATCAATCTAAAATATTAATAATCCCCCCAAATATCCCAAATCTTAAAAATCTGTAATAAATTTATTGCGAAAAATATTGCCTCGATCAGGAGTCGAACCCGGATCTTTTGCACTCCGCGTATTCGTCAGTTCCACTCAGCCTTGCTACGTCCTTGCTTTCTGTCTATAAACGGGCGCTAATTCGTTAACTTTAAGAGTGCCTTTTCATGCGTTAAAACAGTTGTTTTCTTACGTCAAGAAACATCCAATCAAATCTTTGTAATTTGTAGCGGAGAGACACACAATAGATTTCTGTTATATATCACTGTGTGTTATTTATTTTAGAAAGTTCAACATGTTTAATTATAAATATCACGCATGGATGACAGAATGTATAAATTTAATTTAAAAAAAAATTTCACATTATTTATTCTCGGTAATTATTTAGAATACCCCACTCCACCTAAAATCTTAATAAAAATATACTCATTCGATTCAAAACGAAAAAAATCTGGCAAAAAAAAACGCGGCGGCTGACTTCGTGAATCAAGTTATTAAGTGATAAAATTAGAGACTGCAAAAATCTTTTTTTTTACTGACACCACTCTCCCCTATGCTCCATACTCGTATATGTTCTTTTAGTTACACCCTGTATAGCTAAAATGTTTCGGAATATTTCGCTCAATAATGTTCTGTATGAACGACGCAATATGATATAAAAGGCTGTCAATATATGATATTATAATATAAAAAAAGTGAAGAGTGAACTTCTGAAAACACCTCCGATTTTCATAAATTTTGACAGAAACACTCTAAATGACATCAAATAAATGCCCTTAAAAGAATTTTCATCAACACGAAGATTTAATGCCAAAAATGTTTGAATGGCGTTATAAAAATTTGTACTAAAAAAAAATTTATTTAACAAAAAAAATTATTTCAACAAAATGCTGCGGTCGAATACGTGCAAATAAATGTCAATATAATAAGAGCAAAATATTTTGTTCAATTACTATGATGATTTTAAATTTGGCTCAACTAAATTGAGTTATTGCCAACAAAATATTTATTTAATTTTAGAAAATATTTAATTGAATAGGAATTCATTTTGATGATTCATTAAATAGCATGAGACAACAAAAATATGTGTCAAACAAAAAATTTAATAAAACAACCAAATTTATAACAACCAATTTATTAAAATAATCACATATCGTTTACGTTCAACTTCTATACAATTGCAATTTGTATACGCAATATTATCATGAAATTCATGTATGTTTTATTTGACTAAATATAATAGTCCTTGTGACAAAATAGATAATATTATAATAGATCGGATTTTGTATTTATTTGATGTGACACAATATCTTTTCATTGAAGTGAAATATTTTGATTATCTCGTAACAATTTAAGTTGAATAAACTATTTTTCTTGCTCGTTCAAGTATATTGAGTGTGAAGACGCCTTAGTTTGATAAAATATTTGTTTCACTTGAAAGTCAATTAATATAACATAAAAAGTCTTGTTGAAAATGAATTTATTTGATTAAATCGTTATACTTTAACGAAAAAAATAATTTTTTTTGTTATTGTTATTTTTATTTTTCCAATTCAATTTATTGTTTACTGATTTCGCATACCTATATTCTTGTCTTATTAACTACAATTAATTATTATTGAAAAACGCATCGCATCGCCACCAAGATTTGAACCTACGATCCCTAGAACGGTAGTCTAATACACTTACGCTGAGCTAATCGCACGCTTGTGATCGAGTTATTACTAACGTCATTCATTATACCTTCTACTGTGACCATTTTTAATTTCATGCTGACAGTTTAATATTATTAATATTCAAGAGACTACATGGAAACAAAATAATATATGTTTTGATCTTATCAACTTTTTAATAAATATCAGCTATTATATACGAGTATACTGAAAGAAAAGATTGGTTGCTGCAGCAAATTAGATGGTTGAATGGCATAGCATTTTTAATTGACTGTAGCAATCAATTTTTGATTGCGTTAGCCAATCTAAGGGTTATTCCACACAACTTGCATAGCCGCATAAACATATGCATAAAGAAAATCAATCGTATTTTACGTTTGCCTTTATGATAGAAATGTGATTAGATAATTTTCTTTATGCATATGGTTATACGGTTATGCAAGTTTGTGTGGAATGGCTCTAAATCCTATACTGACATTACGAATAAGCCAGCACAATTAACAATTAGTTGCAGCAACCAAAAATTGGCTATTGCAACCAATTAAAAATGCCATGCCATATTTTATCATCTAATTTGCTACAGCAGTCAATCTTTTCTTTCAGTGTAACAAAATATGTGTGCACGCAAAAATAATATAAGATCATTCATGTCAAACAAGATATATGGTTAATGCAACAATGTTTTGTTCAATTAAACTTAACCGTAATACCTACTTACCAAATTATTCAATGTTAGTTAATGAAAATGATTCAATTTTATTTAGTTGACAGGACTACTATCATTTGGAAACTTTCAAGAAAAATCAGTTAACAACATCGTATATTTATTTGGATAGTCTCATAGAATCAATTAAATGCATTTATATAAGACATATATATATTATTGTTCTAAATGCAAAAATTTGTTTAATTAAAACTATATCTTTATTATGTGAAATAACGTTTTTATAAATTATATATATTTAAGACAACCAAATGTTTTGTCAAATAAGTATATATTCTACATTAGTATAAACGAATTCTTAAGTAAAACTAACCCAATCCATTATTAATCGTTTATATCAGGCATATAAATATATTAAGTAAGACTCAATTCATCATTAATTAAAGTATACGTAGGCTGCTGAAAAAGTTTCTGCAATCTAGTTACTTCCAATGGTGCCAACGTTCTGCTACTATCATATCCGTAAAATTAGACGTTTTTAACCTATAATTCAATTGACAGTTTGTACCCAAGCCAACTAGTTTTGTTTGCGTAGTATTTTAAAAGAAGTTATTTTGTAAGAAAATTTCGCGTGAAAATTTTCGGGCAATGATTTTTTATGATTACAAATGTAATCTAACTCCGAAACAATGCATCGATCGAATTCATTTGGCTTTTGGGGATGAAGCACCATCCAATAGGACTGTTTATATTATAATTGGTTTGTCGAATTCCAGCGTGGACGTATCTTTTTTAGTGATGAATTCCGTGAAGGTCGTCCATCCACGTCTGTTGTTGCCACTAATGTTGATGCTATGCGTGAAATGATTGAGCGAGACCGGCATATAACATACAGCGAGATTCAGGCATCCTTAGGCATTGACATGAAAGCAATACATACGATTTTGCATGATCACTTGAGCGGAAACTTTACGGAAACTTTGCAGTCGTTGGATCCAACACAATTTCACCGAAGCTCAAAAACAGGTTCGTGTTAAATGGAGCAAAGAAATGCTCAAGAAATTCAACCGAGGTCAGTCAAATTTGGTCTACAACATCGTTACTGAGGACGACACATGGATCTATTCGTATGAGACCGAAAGTAAACAACAATCCACTGTTTGGATATTTTAAAATAAACCGAAACCAACAAAAGTTGTTCGTTCACGCAGTGTTGCCAAGCAAATGATTGCTTGTTTCTTCGGTTATACCGGACATGTGACAACCGTGACTTTAGAGGATCGAAGGACTGTAAATACTGATTGGTATACAACAATTTGTTTGCCAGAAGTCATAAATGAATTGCGTAGAACAAACCGAAATCGTCGCATCATCTTTTATCATGACAACGCCGGCTGTCACACAGCACATCAAACCGTTGATTTTTTATCCAGTAATAATGTCGAATTGATGACTCATTGTCCGTATTCACCTAATTGATCACCTAATGACTTCTTTTTGTTCTCAAACATTAAAAATAAGATGCGTGGTGAGCGATTTGAATCGCCTGAAGCAGCTGTTGAAACATTTCGTACACTGATTTTTGAGGTTACAGCCTTAGAGTGCAAAAAATGTTTCGAAAATTGGTTCGAGCGTATGCAAAAATGTATCGATCTTAAAGGCGAAAAACAATAAAGCCATTTACCGAATTTTACATGTTTTTTTTTCTTATTGTTTGCAGAAACTTTTCCAGCAGCCTACGTATGAGAGGCTTAAATATTTAGTTACTTTAATTGTACTTTAACTGTACTGTAAATTTTAGAAGAAATATTTTTCAGAAAAAACAACAATTATTTATTGGAAAGTAAGGTTGTTAATATGTTGGGTCAACAATTTTGGAGTAATTCGTATTAACAATGTCAAATCAATATTTATTTAGTCACAGTAAACTATTTATCTTTCCAAAATCACTAAGTAATTCTGACTATATATATTTTTTCAAATGACTGAATAACGCACGTCATGCCAAAGAAAAAACAGAGTTAATTTTACTTTAAGGATAAGTTAGGGTTCAATCAACACTATAGCCAAAATTACTTAGCAGTTTTAAAAAGTTAAGATGTTTATTGTGACAAAATAAACGTTGATATGACATTGTTAATATTGTTTACGCATTATCAATTTAAAACTGTTGATCCAATATATTAACGGCTTTACTTTCCAACAGACAATTAAATTGTATTTTAGGAAAAATGTTTTTTCCAAAATTTATGCACAATTAAAGTAACTAAATATTTAAATCTCTCATATATTTCAATTAATAATGGATTGGGTTAGTCTTACTTAAAAATTCGTTTATACAATGTAGAGAATATATATCTATTTGACAAAAAAATGCGATTGTCTTAAATATATATAATTTATAAAAACGTTATTTCATATAATAAAGGTATAGTTTCAAACAAATCCTCGCATTTAAAACAATAAAATATATATACAGGGAGGGGCATTTAAAATAGGTCACCCGAATAACTCGTTTGTTTTTAATAGAAGAAAAAGTGTCAAACAAAAGTTGCTTAGTTTCGAGGGGCACATAATGTGATGTCAATACTTGTTTTGTAGGTGGAGGCATAAAAGACAAGCAAAGATCAAATCTGTTTTTTTTAATAAAATGATATGTTTTTTTACTTACATTCTGACAAAGTATTTTAAGATGAATACATTTATTTATTTATATTATATATTTATTGGGAGTATAAATAAGTTTCCGCCGTTTGACAAACAATGACGCTACCAGTATGTTATAGTTAAAATTGTCAGCTGTAAAACGTCATATCGTAAGGTTGGACATCTGGCAAGAACATAACCTTGAAATATTAGCGATTTTGCATCAGCATCTTATATCTTTTTTCGTGCAAAAATGTCGAGTTTTGAGCCGAATAAGCATCATTTGCG